>NC_088354.1:17555000-17855000 GCF_036884655.1 Musa acuminata AAA Group
TAGAATCTTTTACTCTAGTAGTGCCTTCGTTTGTGATTTCAAGAGTGTGCCAAATATTGAAAGTCGTTTCGCACATAGAAATTCGATTAAATTTTTTTTTGTCTAAAGTGCAAAATAGAGCATTCATAGCTCTAGCATTTAAAGAAAAAGTCTTATTCTCCAAATCATTCCAATGGTTCATTGGAAGAGAAGACATTTGAAAACCACTTTCGACAATATTCCATAAATTCAAATCCAATGAAAGCAAGAAAACTCTCATTCGAGTTTTCCAATATGTATAGTCCGTCCCATTGAACAAGGGAGGACGAATGAGAGAGTGACCCTCTTGAAAGCCGAAAAGAGTCATTTCTATTTAGGTGTTAAACCAAATATGAAAAACGAGGCTCTGATACCAACTGTTAGGAACGAGTCGGCACTAAGAGAGGGGGGTGAATTAATGCAGCGGTAAAATTACATCGGTTCGAAAATCTTCGTACGTTAAAACCGATTTCGGAAAGATACTTGAGATCGAAAGCATACAAAAGAGCATAGTGGATGTAAAGCAAGTAAGTTTGCAGTAAAGATAAATTACACAAACAGAAATGCAAACCGAGTTTTATAGTGGTTCGGTCATCATGACCTACATCCACTCCGTCGATTCCTCTTCCGTCAAGGCCACCGACATCCACTATCAATTTTCCTTTAATAGGCGAAGATCAACCTCCTTTTTATACCCCTCTTCTCCTTTTCACAGGTTTAGGAGATAACCTTTACAAGCACACTCTCCTCTCTAAACAGAATTCTAAGTTTAAGCTAAAGGAGGGGATTTCTCAAGAGATTTCTATAGCGTTTTCTCACTTTTAAACTCTCTATGCTTGTGTATGTTAACCAGGGATAAGACGGGTATTTATAGGTCTCGAGCCTGGGTATTTATAGACCTCAAGTTGATTCAAACTTGGAGCCTAAAAACATCTCATCCCGGGTTTCCTAGGTACAGGCGGTACCACCGCTAGTGTCAATCTAACACTAACACTACACTGGGCGGTACCATCGCCTGACAGGGGCAGTGCCACCGCCTGGCACCCTGTCACTAGGCGGTACCACTACCCAAAATTCCTGGGATATTGTTCCCCAAGCGGTGCCACCGCCGATCAGGCTTTCAATATCTTGGTTGGGCCTTGAGTCCGACCCAAACTAGCCCAACTTCAGGCCCAGTTGGCCCCTAACAGAGTTGATGGGATTATCTCCCAATCCCAATTCTAATTATGTGCTAACTACAATTCCTAAGACATATTCTAAGCAAAATAAGTCCGGTTTCTTCCGGCGATCTTTCAGTGAACTTCCGACGATCTCTCGGCAATGTTCCGACGGACTCCCGGCAAGCTCTTGGACTTCATGAAGATCTTCTTGGTGAGTTTAGATGAGCTTCTTTGGCAAGCTCCCGGACTTCTCAGTCAATTTCAACAGAACTTTCGACGAACGTCTGGGACTTTCGACGAACTCTCGAACTCCCAACGAAATCGCGTTCTTGACTCTGGGACTTCATTTTGCTTTATACCTTACTATCGTAGTTAATCCTACACACATAAAAACACACTTCGATCTAGACAATTATTACTAAGCATGAATCATGTCGTCCGGCATGTCATTGGTCCGTCGACACTTCGTCCGATTCTTCGGTGCATCATCCTCTCTTGCGGCCTATTGCCCAATCGGCCAGTTGACCTCCGCAACTCCGATATCCTTGGCACAATATCCGCTCTTCTTGGCTCGATACTCGAATCCATGTCCCGAAGCCTTTTGTCGATACGTCGACCGATCCTTCAGCGCGACGTCCGATCTTCTAACATGTTTCTCCGGCCCAACATGATTTTTCTTGCTTTAAATGTCTCTCCCTGATCGAAACATCCTACATAACTCAAAATGCAGATCAAATCATAAACACTTATCAATTGGTTTCATCATCAAAATACGAGATTAAACACAAAGCAGACAGTACGCGGTGTTGTACCTTTGCTACTCAATAGAGTAGGCGGCAGGGTTGATAGAGAAGACGGTACAATCCTAGAGGTGACCAAAACTATTAGAGACTTACTCCAAGTTGGGGTGAAAACTTCCTACATTCCAGAAGTTCGGTGGCACTAAGAAGGTAAATCAAAATAGCTAACTCAACGCAAGGAGTGCAAACACTTCGAGTACTTCAAAAGTGTGAGCAAAGAGCAGGCGAAGATTAGTAACCAGCTCGATGCATGGAGTACAACTCTCGAGGAGGCGGGCGAAGTCAAGTAACCTTTGTCTTCTCTACTCTTAAGAGAATGGGTGAAACCGAGTATCCCAATTCTCTTATCTATCCAATCGAGGAGCTCTGTATAGGTTCAAAGATCCTTCGAAGATAATGGAAGATAATAGTTGTCAAATCATCACCAATAGTGATTAATGCTACTGAGAGTAGATTATCCGCTTGGAAGTGATGCGAATCTACTTGGAAGTGACAACTAAGTGAAAGAAGAGTCGATGGGCAAATTTTGTGGAGGAAGGACCCAAAACTTCAAAAGTTTGCAAGGCGATGCTCGTTAAAGCTCCAACAAGCATCCACCCAGTTCAAGCAGCATGAGACATTTGAGAGACTAGCGCATAGTAAGGATGGTCTTTTTCTTCATTTGGAGGATTCGTAGGAACCAACAAGGATCAACACAACTCAGTCAACCCCACACTAGAGTCAGAGTCATTGGCGAGTTGAAGCAGCATGGCGGATCAAAAGTTCGACTACTTAACAATAGCAGTGAAGAGCAGTTGGGAGCTAAGAGGCGCATTGCAGTTGAAGCAGAAGATTGAAGACTTAGCAAAGGCGAGGAGTTGCAGTGTTGACAATGGCTTCGACGAGGACGTCGAAGGAATAAATGGGGGAGAATATCACGGATAAAATTCTAAACAAGATGTTCGATGTAATACTCATGTATGTCCATGTTTTTTGGTTTGTTCATGCTTTGCACAGCATGTAGAGGGATGGTCGAAGGCTTAACAGCCCTATTTTAGTTAGGTTTGGTGGTTATTTTAGGTTTGTAAATAAAGGTTATGTCATGTGGACACTTGTGAGAGATACTCAATCTGTAGGTGACCATTTTGACCCTTTGTTGTGTAACCGTTTAGAACTTGTAAAGTATGTTTGTAATTTGTATTGTCTATCAAGTGTTTCCTAAAATGTTTGCTTGTGGATCTTAAGTGAGGCGCTTTCTCTAACCCATTTTCTCTTTTGTAGGTCCTAAGAGACCATGGGAGGTTTCGGGGAGGCTGATCTTTGCGGACGGACACGCAAGGGTGCCACATGACTTAGGTAAAACTAGCTAAGTCCGTGATAGGTTGGCACTCTAGATTGCGCCTCCTCCGCTCGTGGAGAGTAGCCAACTTCTCGCTTATCATGTTCGCTGCCACACTCCTCATGAGCGGCTCCAACAGCATGAGAGCGAGTATGCACTTGCAGCCCACCTACGACTACTTGGGGCAAGGGTCCGGCTTGACCCGTCTTGTTTGATTCACCACGATGCTTTGTCATGGTGAGATTACGAAGTTTCTTCGCTGCTTGCTCGAATTGTTTACCTGCTCTGATACCACAATGTCACGGACTTAGCTAGAATTGCCTAAGTCGTGAGACACCCTTGTGGCAAAGACGCGAACTTAGCTTGAGTTGCCTAAGTCACAAAGCACCCTTGCGCCAACTTCTCGGACTTAACTAAGATTGCCTAAGTCATGGCGCGCCCTTGCGATATGCATCCGCAAAGGGTCAGCCAATTTGCAAGTTCACTCAGGTCCTGAAGGACCTGTAAAATAGAAAGTTAATTAGTTCAAAAACGAGCGACGGACAAGTCCCGATGTCTCGCGGAAAGGAAAGCTTTACAAGCAATTCAGCGAGCACCTTGTGTGCATAAGAGAAAAGAGGGAAAGGAGGAAAATAAGGACTTTAAAAGGTAGAACAAACAGTTATAAGTCCACAAACAACTGCTCACCGAGTGTCGAGCGCGAAGGCAAGTTCCCATCAAGTTAACGTGCGAACTTATGAAGATTTTTTAACGCCCGACAATATACAGAAGCTCCATCTAGCCCTGTGCCACCTGGGGGGTTCTAGGGTGCTGAGATGGCTGACATTTTGGGGTGCTACTATGGCTTACAGAAAACAAGCCATGGCATGCGAAAACGAAGCCATTTTGGGGTAGTTCGGCCCGGCGCAGTGAGCGATCGCACTGCACCATTGCAACCTATTCGGATATGCATTTTTACAAGCAAAAACACACAAAACCAAGGCAAAATAGACTATCATATCTCTGTACAAGCATGCAAAAGCGATGAACGGTTCGTTGAACAAAGTTATTGCGAGTGTGTGACGACTGTTCATGACAGCAGTCCCTAGATAATATAGGGTAATCCAATCCATTGGACTTATCTGTCCTTAGTTACTATAGCACACCAATCTATCTAGTCATCTCGATGTCTCTCTCGAGTGACCCATGACTATAATTATTTAGGATCTGTGTCTAAAGGTGAATCGATCTCATTATCATTATCTCATCATGATCTGATTCCTATTGCACAGATACATGGACATCACAATACATGCAATAAGTAATATAAAGTGAAAAAATACCAAATAAATAATAAGCAAAAAGAGTGTGTATCATGTCACGCATGTCATCACTCACGTGATTGGATTACAAGGCACCTATGACTAGCATGTTAGGATCAAGAGCCGCACTAAGAGGGGAGGTTGAATTAGTGCAGCGGAAAACTTTCCTAATTAAACTCGATTCTGAAAAATATTCATTTTGATTCAATCCATTTCGAAGTGAAATTGAATTTGAAAGCTTTCGTAAAAGTACAAAGAGAAGATTAAGGAGGTTTGTAGTAATGTAAATTGCACAAATGAAAAGCAAACCAAAATTTAGAGTTGTTCGATCGTTGTGACCTACATCCACTTTCGGATTCCTCCTCCGTCGAGGTCACCGGCGTCCACTAAAAGCCTTCCTTCAATAGGCAAAGACCAACCACCTTTTACAGCTCTTTCTTCTTTTCTCGGGTTTAGGAGATAACCCTTACAAGCCTCACTCCTCTTTCTTGGATGTTTACAAAGCTAAGAGATGGAGGGGAGGACTCTTTCTCACTTTTATAACACTTAACACCCTAGAGATTCAAGAATATGTTAAACACTTTCGTGCCCTTTCATGCAGGAAAGGGTGGGGTTTTATAGGTCCTAATGGCTTCAAAATTGGAGCCAAAAAGTGTCACATCATCAGATTTCGAGATACTAGCGGTACCACCGTCATTACTGGATGGTACTACCGCCTATAGTTTGACACTAGGTGGTACCACCGCCCAGTCTGGGCGGTACCACCGCTTGACTGGGGTGGTACCACCGCTGGCAACATTAACTGCCAACGGTACCATCGGCCAGACCACTTGGGAGACTGGGTCTCCTAGGCAGTGCCACCATTGGACATGATTTCAAGGGCTGAATGAGCTGTTCATTCTGGCCCAATTCAGCCTTGTTAAGGGCCCATTTGGCCCCTAGCTAAGTTAGTGGGATTACCTCCCAATCCTAACTTAATTTACGGACTAACTACAATAATTAAGATAATTAACAAAGCATCTTATTCCGGTATGTTAATAGCTCTTCCGGCAAGCTTCCGACGATCTTCCAACGAACTTCCAACGAACTACCGGCAATGTTATGGCGGACTCCCAACAAGCTCCTGAACTTTACGACGATCTTCTTGGCGAGTTCCGACGAGCTTCTTTGGCAAGCTCCTAGACTTCTCGGTTGGTTCCGACAGAACTTCCAACGAACGTCCGGACTTCCAACGAACTCTTGAACTCCCAACGAGATCTCGATCTTGACTCCGGCACAACACCTGTTTTGTGTCTTAATGCTATTGTAGTTAATCCTGCACACTTTTCTTAACATATAAATTAGATCTAACAATTTACAATTGATTTCATCATCAAAATCCGATATTCAACAATCTCCCCCCTTTTGATGATGACATTCAATTGATGACGGAGTTATCCTTAACTCCCCCTATCTATATGCCATACTTTGAGAAAAGATATTCTTGAATTCAAGGCCTTTGAATTCAAGTATCAAACCGATAAGTTAAGTTTATTTAAACTTATCAACATGCACATCATGATTCCTATCATGATTTAACATTCTCAAAATACGATGCCACGTATTTATTAAAAAAATGATGTCAAGATATGACATCCATGTTCAAGTCTAATGATAGACAATCATCCTAATCATTCAATAGAAAAGAATACTTTTAAAAGCCATTTTCTATAATGTTCCATGACTCAAAATCCATAGAAATCAGAAAAATCCTCATTCTCGTTTTTCAATAGGTGTAATCCATTCCATTAAACATGGGTGGACATGTAATTGAGTGACCCTCTTGGTTGTTGGCAAATGCCATCTCTCTTGGATTTTAAACCAAACCGAGTGTGACTTTACTCTAATACCAATTGTTAGAATCAAGAGCGACACTAAGAGGGGGGGGTGAATTAGTGTAGTAGAAAAATTACGTCGATTTGAAAATCTTCATACAATAAAATTCGATTCCAACGAAAATTGTTTCGTTTTTCTAGAATGAGTAGAGAAGAGGGGAGTGGATAGTTTATAATAAAGTAAAGTGGAATGTGTTTGGAACGAGTCGGCACTAAGAGGAGGGGGAGGGTGGGGGGGTGAATTAATGCAGCGATAAAAACATCGATTTCATAAAATATTCATTTCGATTAAACCCGTTTCGTAAAGATGCTCAAATTAAAAGCATATGAAAGAGTATAACAAGTAAGGTAGTTTGCAGTTAAAGTAAATTATTCAAAAGAAATGCAAACCAGATTTTTATAGTGGTTTGGTCGTCATGACCTACATCCACTCCACCGATTCCTCTTCCGTCGAGACCGCCGGCATCCACTATTTATTTTCTTTCAACGAGCAAAGATCAACTATCCTTTGATGGTCGCACGGCGATGCGGCTACAAGTAGCTACCGAGGCTGGCATTGACCTGAAGTAGTGTTGAAGGCATGGCTAGGAGGCAGTGATGGTCATGACGATAAGAGTAGTGTTGCCGAGGGCCGAGAGCAGCGATGGCGGTGCGGCTGGTAGTAATACTTTGTTTTTGTCGCACCGTGGGTGAGATGCTGGTGATGCCGAGGGATCACAAGCGGTTGAGGGTTGAGGCTGCGGTGACTACTGTCGATGTCGATGGCAAAGAAAGAAGGAAGCAGTGATGATCGATGGTTGCAGTAGAAGGTGTGAGGAGGCAATGGAGGGGGATTTGCCCTATTTATGTTGTTGCGTGGGGTGAGAGCACTGAGGGATCGCAAGTGGTTGAGGGCTAAGGCTGCTGGGGTTGTTGTCGATGCCGATGGAGAAGAAGGAAACAACGACGATGGGCATGGGGAGTTGCCCTGTTTCGATCGCTGCGAGGAGGGAAGGTTGCTACCGAAGCTGAGAGGCAATAGTGGTGGCGCGATTGGGAGCAACATCACCGAGTGCTAGGAGCAGCGAGGGTTCACCAAGGCTAGGAGCAGCGAGGGGGTAGTCCATTGGCTAGGAAACAGCGACGGTGGCCCTTTCTTACTCGAGTGGGACGAGGTGTGACTATCTGTTTGTTTGTTTGTTTGTTTTTTTTTTTTGAGATGATAATGGCTGTGGCGATGAAGTGATGTAAGAAATTACAACGGGAACACCGACGAACCTGGCTTTGATACCAGATGATAAGACTCTAGGGTTTTATCATAGAAAAATAGAAAGAAAAGGAATTATCACTTTGAAAGGATCAGCCTCCTTGATCACTTCGAGGGGATCGATCTCCTAGGGTTTACCAAAAGATTGTAATAATAATTTATAGATAGATTAAAAGAAATATATACATCCATATTTATAGAGTTTCACCCCCGAGCCCATTAGGACTTGGACTCCTAATAAATAAATCTCAAATAAACCCCTATTTGACTCTTACTGAACTAGACAAACTCAATAAAACATTATTCAAAGCTTAGAAAATAAAAGGGATCCTAGTGAGTTATACCTAATGAACAATGTTGCTTAGGGTCATTGCACTCTGATCTTTGATTCTTGTCGGTGTTATACCTAATGAGTTCCAAGAACTTACCGACCTCGGTGAATAGTGGGAGCACCACGGCAGAAGTGGAGATGAACAAGTAATAAGCTTCTCTCATGATGACGAGACCATCGTCGACCAGGGTGAGGATGACAGGGTGATGGGTGAGTAGGTGTGATGGACGCAGGGTGTAGCGGGCTAACTAGGTCTGGTGTGATGGTCGAGCGATGCAGGTGCGACGATCGAGCAATGCAGGAGCTGCGGCAGTTGAGTAGGTCTAGTGTGGCTGAGGCGAGTGGTGCAGGAGAGGTGGTGTTCGAGTGGTGCAAGAGAGGTGGTGTTCGAGCGGTGCATGAGCTGCAGCGGTCGAGCACATTTGGTGCAATGGAGTGAAGCGATGCAAGAGAGGTGGTGATCGAGTGGTGCAGGAGCAGTGGCAGCAAGCGATGTAGGTGTGATAGTGGCAAGTATTGCAAGTGCGACGACGGTCAAGTGGTGCAGGAGCAACAATGGTCGAATGGTGCAGGTCGATCGGGTGTAGTGGGCGAGCGATGAGAAGTAGTTCGGAAAGAGGAGAGGAAGAGAAATCGATTAGGGTAAGAAATAGATATAAAATAAATAATTAAAAAATAATAAAATTATATTTTTATCCTTTTCATTTATTTTTTTTTTCATGTCACAACACATGCGATTTTTTCCATCGACGAAGTTAACAACGTAAGAAGAATTGAGGTTAAATATTCTACCTTTGTAAGTGTATAGATCTCAATGCTACTTCATAAAGTATAAGGACCAGAATGCTAACAATAGTTAGCTATATGGGGTAATATGTAATTACACCAACCCTATCTAATTATGAATACGATTGGATTCTAATTATGGTTATCGACAAATATAAAGGAAGTTTAATTATGGTAAAATTCCTTAGAAGATGATCTTAATGGGAGGAACTCTCGTAATTACTTATTCTATATCCTCTCCTTGTCTTAAAAAGACAACATCATGTTGAATCTCAGATTTTGATGATGAAATCAATTGGTAAATTGTTTGACCGAATCTATTTGTTGAAATAAGTGTGCAAGATTAACTACGAAAGCGGTAAAGCATAAAGTAGATGATGGACCAGAGTCGAAGATTCGGATGATGTACCAGAAGTGTGTCGGGAGCTCGCCGAGAGTTCGCTTGAAGATCGCCGAGAGTTTGTCGGGAGTTCGCCGGAAGCTCGTCGGAAGATCTCTGAGAGCTCGTCGGAAGATCGCCGAGAGTTCGTTGGAAGATCACCGAGAGTCCATCGGGAGTTCGTCGAAAGCTCGCCTGAAGACTCACCAAGAAGTTCACCGAAAGAAATATCGACATATCGGATTAATTGCTTGCCTTAATCGTAGTTAGAACATTAGTTGAGTTAGGATCGGGAGGTAATCCCACTAACTCAGTCAGGGGCCAACTGGGCCCTTAACAAGGGTGAATTGGGTCGGATTGAACAACCCATTCAGCACCTGAAACCACGGTCGACGGTGGCACCGCTAGAGCTCGGTCTCCGAGCTCTGTCAGGCGGTCGTACCGCCCAATGTCAAGTGTCAGGCGGTGGTACTGCCCAATAATGGCAGTGGTATCGCCAGTACCCCGAAATCCGGGGATGTGACACTTTTTGGCTCCAATTCTGAAGCCATTGGGGCCTATAACTACTCCACCTTTTCATGCATGAAAAGACACGAAAGTGTTAACATAATTTTGAATTCCTAGGGTGTTAAATTATTGTAAAAGTGAGAAGAGTTCTCCCCTCCCTCTCTTAGCTTTGTAACCATCCAAGAAAGATGAGTAAGGCTTGTAAGAGTTATCTCCTAAACCCGACAAAAGGAGAAAGAACTATAAAAGGTGGTTGGTCTTCACCTATTAAAGGAAGACCATTAGTGGACACCGGTGATCTCGACAGAGGAGGAATCCGAAGTGGATGTAGGTCACAACGATCGAACCACTCTAAATCATTTTTTTGCAATTGCTTCACTTTCTCCTTACATGGCTTTCACTACTCTACGAGCAAACACGCAAGTCATTTTCCGAGATTGCTTTCAACGAACAAAAAATATTCAAAACCAATAATTTTTTCGCTGCACTAATTCAATCATTGAAAGATTATAGATATTCTCTTGTCTCCCCTTTGTCCATAATACATCGCTTACAATGATCATGTAAAGAATAGGAAGAGAGAAGAAGATGAGTCTGGTTCTTCTTGTAAATCAGCATCGCTATAACTTTCAGATCCGATGACAATGCACCAACATATCTAATAAAAACTTCTGAATGGTCTCTAAAAGTACATATTATAAATTAAATTTATTGTTATTTGATTTTAAGTTTTGAATACAAATGATTTTTATGATTACAATTTAAACTTTTATGTTGCATTACTATTTGAGGAGTCTTCCCCTCCAAGTTTTATGCACTTGGTTGCACTACTTCTCGATGAAAACATTAGAACTAGTTGTCATGATTCAAATATTCGGTCGATCGACATAATTTTGTTAGTTATCCAGCTAGTTAATATGGTAATATGAATTTGGGTATCATTCCCGTGGGTCGAGAGTTGAGGTCATCACCAAATGTCCAGTGTGTTGATTTCTACTTTCATCCTGAGTGGTGAATCTTCCCTTATATGAGATTCGATGCACCCGATTGACGCATGCAATATATATATATATATTGATGATGTAACATAGTATATTCTTTTATTTAAAATTTACTTGATAATATAATATAAATGTAGCATATTATATAATACTTGATAATCTCATAACTAGGCATCTTATACATAACAATTATAATGGTATGGTATGCTACCAATCACCCTAGCAAAGTCCTATGGTTAAAACTTATGATATGATTGATATTTTAATTATAGAAGATATTGGTTAGCCTGACTTGTTAAGACTTTGACTAATTATCATAAAATCTTATTTTCGTGGGCAGTCATTTCGATGGATGGACTAAGGAGAAATGAGGGTGAGAGAAGAGATATAAGCGATATCAAATGTGATGATATGTGATTTTTGAGATTCTATCACTATTTAGGAGAGTCTAAGGATAATTAAGAGAATTCCTCGTCTAGGTTATATTCCAATGGATTTCCTATTGACCAATAATTTATAATTATAATCAGAATTTAATTAGATATTTAATATTTTTAATCTTAATTTAATTGGATCATATAATTTAATAATGATTCTTAAATATCTTGTTGGTAAGGAACAGACTGAATATCTTTTTTATATTCATCACAACGTATAAAACATTGTCATATGTAATTCAACATGAAACCTATAAATTGTATAATGATATATTAACTGATGTCTTAGGAAAAGACACAAACTGAACGTTTTGAAGAGGTTTTATTCTTGCTATGTAATTTAGAGCTCTGACGCCATAGGGTGAGCTCACTAACACATCTCAAGATAGTTGTGTTTACTATGAACCCCCAATTACTTCCTTGAAAATGATAATATCACCGGAATATCTTATATAAATTAGGTAACATATTATTTTATATACTTATTAAAAATTCAACGAAAATTCACAATTCTTCCAATTACCTCTTTTTCCACGTACTTCCGGAAGAATTGAACTCATCTTCCGAAATATCATGTTTTTTGTGTTGTCAAATGGTGTCAATTTAAGTTTGCTCGTTACCATAACTTTGACTCTTATGGCGAAAAGATTATCCCTCGGATTTTACTTCTAACTCGAAGCTCTATTTAAATTCTGAGTTTGTTTGAATGGAAGCTTCTGCTCGGTGGAAAAAGAAATCAACATAAGAATCAAAATGGTGCTCAGAGAACAAACTAAATCGCACGTGGAATGGCGGCAGCAGCAGCAGCGCCGGTATATGGTCAACCCACTGTCTTTGACAGAGGTCATCCGTGCATTTCCTCTGTACTCACTCAACTACAACCTGGTTTGTTATTGGCGAGACCCGTCGGTGTGAGAAGGTGTCCATCTTTTTGACACGTCCGTGACATGTCCGCGCTCGTTTCTGCCCGTCACCAACTTGCCGTTATCCACGCGCTGAACATGGAAACCCACGAGCCACAGGTCCACGTGTATCCATCACCCCCAACCCCCTTTTCTTTTTCCTCGCACAAACAACGATGCATTTCCTGTTCCCGCGAAGCGAAAGGTTGGCCCAAATTCTCGTTACCATCGTCGTATGAAATTCCCGCCAAACCAATTCGCCTCCCGCGAACTTCTCGAAAATATTTTCTCCCACCTGTTCGCGTGTTACCCGTCACTTTTAGCTTCCTTCCTGCCCCGGAGCAGAGCCCAGCAAGGGTCCCATGATCATCTCCCGTCACACAGGTGCGATCCATAAGTCGGGTATCATTTATTTAACCCGACTCCAAAATATTCCTCCATGAACCGCCCGCGCCCCTGCGTCTTCCGCTGCCAGCATTAGCGGTGCCTCCATTCACCTCTCCTCCTTCCCCTGGAAGCCAAAAATCCCTTCAAATTTGAATCTCCCGCCACCCCCACCCCGTCTCTCTCCCTATATATTCGACGGTCTTCTCTCACATATCCAAATAAATCCCAGCCTTTCTTCTGTACCGCGTGCTTCTATCTTCGCCTTTTCGATCAACCAACCATGCCTGCGATGATGCCCCCGGCCGCTGCCGCTCAAGAAGTAATAGCGGTAGGAGTTGACGAGGGTGAGATGGAGCCGCTGTTGGCGGAGAATCCGGACCGGTTCTGCATGTTTCCCATCACCTACCCGTCAATCTGGGAGTTCTACAAAAAGGCCGTGGCCTCCTTCTGGACGGCGGAGGAGGTGGACTTGTCCCAGGATCTCTCCCACTGGCAGGATCGTCTGTCCGCCGACGAGCACCACTTCATCTCCCATGTCCTCGCCTTTTTTGCCGCCTCCGACGGCATTGTTCTCGAGAACCTGGCGGCCCGGTTCATGCGCGACGTCCAGCTTCCTGAGGCCCGCGCCTTCTACGGCTTCCAGATCGCTATCGAGAACATCCACTCTGAGATGTATTCTCTCCTCCTCGACACCTACATCAAGGACCCCGGCGAGAAGTCCCGCCTCTTCCATGCCATTGACACCGTCCCTCCTGTCGCCCGCAAGGCCGAGTGGGCGCTACGCTGGATCGAATCCTCTGTCTCATTCGCCGAGCGCCTCGTTGCCTTCGCCTGCGTCGAGGGAGTCTTCTTCTCCGGCTCCTTCTGCGCCATCTTCTGGCTCAAGAAGCGAGGCCTCATGCCGGGTCTCACCTTCTCAAACGAGCTCATCTCCCGTGACGAGGGCCTCCACTGCGACTTCGCCTGCCTCCTCTACAGTCTTCTTCGCAACAAGCTCTCCGAGTACCGTGTCCGTGAAATCGTTGCCGATGCCGTTGACATCGAACGGGAATTCGTCTGCAATGCCCTGCCGGTCGCCCTTGTCGGGATGAATGGCGACCTCATGAGTCAGTATATCGAGTTCGTGGCCGACCGCCTGCTTGGGGCGCTAGGTTACGACAAGTTGTACGGGGCGGCCAACCCCTTCGACTGGATGGAGCTCATCTCGCTGCAGGGGAAGACAAACTTCTTCGAGAAGAGGGTCGGCGACTACCAGAAGGCCTCGGTGATGTCGAGCTTGAACGGTAATGGAGCCATCCATGTGTTTAAGCTGGATGAGGATTTTTGAAGGGATTTCTCCGTTCTCCTATGATCTCTTTACCTTCGAATTTTGGTTTTTGATTTAATGCTATTTGTAGCTTGTCTTATCTTTATATGTATAAAGAATGGATATCTTAACAAGGCAACGAGAGTGACTTGTTCTACTACCAACGGGCTGCTCGAGGAAATGCCTATGAGATGTTTTTTAGTTGGTTCCTTCTGTCTGTAATATGCTCGAGGAAATGTCCCAGCCGTGTATATAGCTAAGCTGCCTTAGCCGTGTAAATTGTGTGCGTTTAGTGCATAATCGATGTCTGAAGAAATACTCGAGAGACTTATGCAAATGGCCCCTAATATAAGGGAGATCCTTCCTCTACTGTTCTACATACCTATCCTTGCCCCTTCAATATATAGTTGTCTCATTAATGTTCATTTACAAAAGTTAGTCAATAATTATTAATCGGTTAACAGATGAAGGTTTTAAAGTGAGTTAATAAAATGAAAGCTTGAACATTTATAATCTTACAATCCAACAGAACTCTTATTGATCCATGATAATCATAGGGTTCTTTTATCACTTATGAAAAGGTGAGGAAAAAATGCACGATCATTTCTATGAAAATACATAACAATTTAGCTTCTCTGATTATTGCCTCTGGTATTGATATAGATAATTTTGGTCATTAATTTGACATGATGAAATTGATATATTTTTTTTGATCTTTGAGTTTGAAAAAGGATAGAGAACCTAGAGCGATGTATTTTAGGAGTCACAATTCAATGGAAGAAAAAATTTTCTAAAGAAAAAAAACGATTTGTATCTCATCTCGATTCATTCCTTGTAAAAACAAAATGCATCAGATGCGTTCAATAAAATCTTTCCAATGGTCATTAGGAAGAAGATGATATACTTATATTCTAGATGGATTTATTATGTGTGGAGATATGTTTTACCTAGTTAGGATGCATAAAATATTTTGATACTTATATCTAGTGCATATGCATAGAGATGTTTTGCTTCACTAAGGTGTAATAAACTATTTGCTTCATTAAGAGGACAATTTAGCTATGTAAAATGCTTTCATCATATATTTTTTGGATGCTTTTATTTATCCTAGACAACTATATCACATGTTTTGGTCGTGATAGATATGATATGAGATGATATGTTCGCTGTTATGTTTTATGCACAAGTATTCTTTTTATAAACTTATGTTATTAATTTAATCACTAGTGAATGTGTAATACAATATAAATGAGTCTAGTCCTTAGTGAGTTGGGTTCAATTTCCAAGAGGATGTTTTTTTTTTCCCTTTTATGCTCAACTAAAGGCAAGCATTTTTATCTAATTTTAGTGACATTGAGCACTCCCATGCGAGACACACTTATCTCAAGGAGAGTATTAATTCAATTTTAAGGGAGGCATTCTTCGTATCTTTTACTTTTAATATCAATCGAGCAACAATCGACTTAGTCGAGTCAGATAATACAGACTTGAAGATGTAGTCCACTTGAAGACTAATTGAGGCACAACCTAGTTTAGGATGCTAACATTGATGAAGATGTATCTAATTTTGATCGTCATAAAGGACATGACCTTTTCTTTTATGATGTGAGGATATGATTGTGTCAAAAAAATAATCATTTTAAGTATGCAATCGAATTAAAAATATGATTATAAAAAAGAATATGATCATTTTGAGGATACAATCGACTTAAGGTGTAATGATTATAGATTTGAATGATAAACTTAAAATTAAAATTTAAAATATTGATTTAAATGATTCTTCGGTTTGGTAGTCAGCCAATTTAAATTTTTCGATCCCTAATTGCTATGAACTTATCTTTTGGTTTCGATTTTGTTTTTATTAAATTTGGAATCCTACAATCGGTTGATCTGCTTTTTCTTGTTCTAAATTTTGATTCTCTCCCCCATCCCTTAGATCGGGTTTGCTAGTCAATTCTCACTAATAAAAAAAGTTCTTTTAATTCGTGTTAGATGAGATGTGAAATGCCATATTTATGAGATGTGTTTTATCGTGTATAATTGATTGATTAATTAATTAAGTTTAAAATAGGATAATTGATATAGATGTTTGAACGAAATAGTGTTATGCATATCTTGAAACATGTTACTTTCTTGATATGCTAAATTTCCTTACGATTCTGGGGCATTTCAAATTTCGTGGTGACAATATCATGTTTATATTTATGAATTTACTTAATACGTGTAACTATTTATCATTTTTTATTTTGATAAATTATAAATATTTATATTTATTGATTGACATTTGACTATGTATGTGGGTTATTTAGACACATGAATAATTATATCATGCATAAAAAAAATTACATGATTATTTTTCATGATAGATACATGCTTAATGATATGATTATATTGTTGAATCTTAGATTTTGATGATAAAATTAATTAATAATGTTTATGATCTGATTTGTATTTTGAGTGACGTAGGAAGTTTCAACCGAGGAAAGACAATTAAAGTAGGAAGAATCATGTTAGGTCGGAGTGGAACATATAAGAAGATTAGACATCGAGCCGGAGGATCGATCGACAAATCGGTAGAAGACTTCGGGCCATAGGTTCAGGCATCGGGCCAAGAAGAGCGAAAATTACGCCAAAGAAATTGGAGTTGCGGAGGTCAATTGGCCGATTGGGCAATAGGCCACAAAGAAGACAATGCACTGAAGAATCAAACGAGGTATCGATGAACCAATGATATGTCGGACAATATTTAATTTAGCTTTGTAATAATTGTCTAGATCGAAGTAGGTTTTAGATGTAATTGGGTTAAAATTAAGTCAACTCAATTAGATGCTAATTGGGCTAAAGTTTGGACTGTGTTGGGCCAAGTGAAAGGCTCAAATAATGGCATAACAAGTGAAATCATCAGTGGCATAATTTCCGAGACTGTGTCAGTGGTGGTATTGCCTAGTGGTAGAGTGTTAGGCGGTGGTACAATCAGACTAGGTGGTGGTATCGCCCAGTATCAGTGCTGCAGGCGATGGTACCGCCCAGCACTAACGATGGTACTACCCAACACTAATAGTAGTACCGATAGTACCCGAAAAACTCGGGATAAGATTAGTTTTTGCTCCAAGTTTGAATCCATTTGAAGCCTATAAATATCCCTCTCATCCTTGGTTAAGAAATACAAGCACATAGAACTTAAAAAGTGGGGAAACACTATAGCAATAACTTGAGAGATCCCCTCATCTAGTTCTAAAGTTTATAATTCTATTCAGGGAAGAGTGAATGCTTGTAAAAGGTTGTCTCTTAAACCCATGAAAAGGAGAAGACATGTGTAAAAGGATAGCTGATCTTCACCCGTTGAAAGAATATTGTTAGTGGATACCGATGACCTCAACGGAAGAGGAATCAGGAATGGATGTAGGTCACGATGATCGAACCACTATAAAACTCGGTTTGCTTTTCTATTTATGTAATTTACCTTTACTGCAAACTGTCTTACTTGCTTTACTTTTTCATTACACTCTTCAGTACGCTTTCAAGTCAAGCACATTTTCGATATGATTTTTATCGAAATGAAGATTTTTTGAACCAATGTCATTTTTATCTACCGCACTAATTCAACCCCCCTCTTTCCTTTATTAGTACCGACTCGATCCTAACATATATAATATATTAAGATGATCTTACTAAAGGCATAAAGAACTATTATCTTAACATCATCCAAAGAGATATGTTTTTAGCTTGAAGAACACAACATTTATATTGCAGGTTCTCGTGAAAGATGTTCAAACTGATAATAATATGATGATTGGTCAGCTAAAGAAAAAATAAAAAATAAAAAGTATATTAGTGTCAAAATGGAGTTTAACTCTAACTCCTATCCATAGGTAATTATTTATTGCTCTTATATAGAGTTATAAAAATAATATATCTTCATAAAACACTCTACAGACATCCTTGGTATGACTGTCTTATACAAATGATTGTATATGACCGTGACTTAGACTAAGGCAATCACTAAAAATTATCATGCATAATTAAGATTTAGCATATGACTAATAACGCGTAATACCATAATATAGATATCAATATTGTGTGTGATAGTTGAAATCTAGTTCGAAGAAATGTAGTTCTAAGACTTGGCTTATTCAATTTCCTCCTATAAAAAATATCACACTTAGTAAAGTTTAAGTCTATAAAGACACTTCACCGAGTAACTTAATATTTTTTATTTATTTAAAATTTTAAGTTTTGTGGGAGATTATTATAGATTTTATTTAAAATATAAAATCTCAAAAAAATTTATTTATCATTTATTTATTTATTTCCTCTTAATTGTTTACTGTTGTGGGTTACTTTACTGATATTTATTGGTTATGATTAGTTATAGTGGTTATGATTATTATTACCCCTAGTTTCTTCTGACGGAGAATTTAACGAAAAATCTTCTCTTAATTATTAAATCGGATTTAATGTTATTGTAGAGTTCTTACCCAATAATATTGCCGTTGATAGATGGCCAGCCCTCATCAGGAGACCACCTTTTTAATTGGGAAGGTGGTTATTGAACTTGTTGAGGAGGAGGGGACCTATAACCTGGTCAATCTTTGCTTGCCGTTTGACTCTGCTCTGGTCAACCATCCGGACCAACTGGAAGATGATCAATCACTAACTCAAACAATCTAATTCATTATCCGAACCGATCGACGATATGGTTTCTGGTTTTTCTTTTGGTTCAATCAGTCAGTCCAGTCCAGGTTTTATAACTACGATGAGAAAAAGGAACAGAATTGTTCTCTTTCACGTTAACCAGTTGTCATCGTCTTCTTGCTTTCTGCAGTAACACAATGTGGATATTGTAGAATGCGAATTAGTTTGGAAGAAGATTATGGAGTACACGCACTTGCTTCAGACACGGATAGGATAGGAACAACTCGTTTATCCCATGCTTCATGTGAATCTTTGGGCATGAAAAGCATTGCTCCCGTCTCCTATGTCGTGAAGAAACTGGCGATATCTCTCTCTGTCACTGCGGTCAACGTGTATCGGCGGAAGGCTGCTGCGACAGTAGAACAGAAAGGTCATCGTTCTCCTTTGGTTTGCTCTCGTCACCTCTTCCGAATGGTCAAACAGAAAGGTCAACAAGCAGATTTTAAAGACCCGGAAGACAAAACAACTGATGGATGCATGCATGCATGCTGACTTGTCCCGGTCAAATGAAGATGCATGCAACGATGATCGGTTCAACGCCAGCGGTGAAGACTTTTCTGCACTCCAAGTGGAACGATCGGGGGAGAGGAGAGTGCTGAGAGCCACTCGATCATTGGTTCTTCGAGACCCACTCAAACACGTCAACGTGTTCCACCTACTCCCATGCGTTCCCTGCGATGGTCTTCGACTCCTCCTTAAAAGAAGGCCGAGCTCGCGGCGTCAGCGTACTGCTTCATTCAATCCTCGTCGCCTCTGCCTGCTGTCGAGAGGGAGTTGGATGGGTCCTCTGGTGCTGGCGTCTCAGTTGGCCGCCGGCCTGGGCGTGCTGGCCGGTGCGGCGATCGTGAAGTCGGCGATGGAGAGTGGCCCGATGGCCGGCGGGTTGCCACGGTGCGCGACGTGCAACGGGACGGGCCGCGTCGCGTGCCTGTGCTCCAGGTGGTCCGACGGGGACGTCGGGTGCCGGTCCTGCGTCGGCTCCGGCATGATGCTGTGCCGGAGCTGCGGTGGGTCGGGGTCCGGCCGGCCGCTCCCGATTCATGTTCCGATGCGGTCCACCCGCTCTCCATGACATGAGAGATGAGCACCATGTGTTTGTATATATGACCTGAATTATTGATGATGGTGACTCGGTGCCTATAATTTTGTATTTTGTATTTTGTATTTTTTTTTCCATTTCACACATCTTTTTTATTACTCTCTATGTGACTGATACATTCAACAATATAATTTAATGGGAAAAATATGCTAAACTTATGAGTAAGATATGCTCTTTTCTTTAAATCTGAGAATACTTATTCCTGGAGATGTTATGTTGGTAGAATAAGTATCTCTGTAAGCCGGGCTTAATCTATGGATCTAATGCTAGAAATTACTGGTAAATTGACTCAAACATTACTTTTTCTTACCATATTTCCCGAAAAAGAATTCTTTAATTTCATGTCTTCGTATGAGTGCTTCTAAGGTTTCCTTTCTTCCTATTTCTGATATAGCTCCCATAGTTAAAGTGAGTCTATCGTTGCTCGGTAACTTGGTTACGCTATTATGACAGAAGAGCAAACAAAGTCATGGCGATCAGCAGCAAGAAGAAAAGATATCACATCACTATTTTAAGGTTTTACTCGTATATTGTTTCATCAGAAAAAACTTGTTATATACATTATTTTCTCGTTTATATTAAGGTTTTCGAGTGGGTTCTGAGTAGTTCAAAGAAAGTTCATCGAGGATGATGTTTGGATCTTTGGTAGAGGATTTAGAGCAGATCTTAGGACGATAGATAAACACAAAAAGAGTAATGCAAAGCAGATCTATGATCATTTCATTACTGCTTTCCCAGGCTTTAAATTGTTCTTAGACATTCTGCTTTCTTAATCACACCATTTGATTGATTCAGAAATAGGCAAATTCGATTTGGTCTCGGTGCTTCTGGAATATCTACGCGGCAAATTCTCTCTCAAGATATTGAAATGTAATGTAAGTTTTTCCAAGTAGGATACTAATAATAATAATAATAATTTTTTTTTTATAACAAATAAGCCGGAAATAAGTAGTGAAGATATGTGGATATTTTATTCTGGTTGTAGATGCAGATTTTGATGTTTGAGAGAAGAATGCAATATCTGATTTCATAGATCCCCATACATAATAAGCTCTCTGGTCCATTGCATCTCAAATCTTTTCCTGCTCTCACATTTGTTAGTGGCCTTAGTTGATACATCTTCCTCTTGTGCAAGCCTTGCGGATCTTATCCTCTATCATCTAAGAAATGTGACCAACAATATCTTCTCTGCATATTTTTATTGGAAGTCATTGTCATTTCGGAAGATATTTTCAGAATTTGATATAATTAAAATATTTTTTTTCTTTTAATATATGCATGATTCATCAAAATTCTCTCAAACCCATCCCACCTTTCCATGGCCTTAGAGCCAATGATATTATTATTTTATGATGGTTCATTTACTAATTACTCCCCTCTTGTGGTTATCGATTTTGTTTTCATGAATTTTATGTATGCTATCCTCTTTGTTGGATAAAATACTCACTCTACCTTTGACTCTCTACATACATACTGAATACTATACAATATGAGACGATCTACAAGAAGTGAAACAACAAAAGTATTATATATATATTTTTTTCTTTTATCAAATTTGATGCACTTGAGATGATTTTAATATTTAACCACAACACTTTGATTCTTATGTAAAAATGTACAATAATATTGCATTACCAATCATCCCTCGAGCTTAAACTTCTCTCAGCGCTACATCAGGTTGGATTGGAGAGCTCTTGGCATTTAAGATAGCCATTGAATCCAACTGCTATTGGTTTTCTTAATGATTTTTCTTTTGTTATTCCTACTCATTCAAATTGTTTATGGCATCAAAATAAAGAAAATAGATGTCCATTATCATCACACTGGTCTTTCTCATCAGCTTTTGTTTATTTATTTGTTCTTATGTGGCCACTGATTCTTTGCTTGGATTTTGTGTTGTGCATGCATAACGTGTAAAATAAATAACCCCAAGTCAAGGTTGCATATTGATAACAACCTTGAGGATTTTTCCAAATATAGAGGAAATATCTCTATTATATTGAAGGAAATCCTTTAATTTGTTAAGGGAAATCTTACATCCTAACTTGTATAAATAAGAGAAAGACCGAGCGAAATCCTTCATCCTAACCTGTATAAATAGAAGAGGGACATGTGAATACAATAAAGCTTCTTCAATAAAACTTATTCAATAAATTTTTTTTAATAATTCTTCTTTATCTTCTATTCTTTTCAACACATATGATTAATCTTCTCAAGGTTTACCAATTATGTGGCTTAAGCTTTCACTTACACATCATTTTATCAACCTGAATCTTCTTTTCAACTTGGTAAAATGATATCCGTGCCTAGTCATCGATCTATCTGCCACTGATTTAATAAGTTGTAAAGATTGTAGGAGACACTGATGAAGTATAAAAATTCTTCCTGGTTTTCTCTTGGAGCAATAAAAGGTCCTCATTGGAACCCTAAAACATGATGCCAACATCTACAACAAATTTCTGTGTATTGAAGATTAGCTAACAAAATAGAATATGTTGAATGCACCAAAGGTTGGATTATTGTATTCATAACCATGCAGCATTTCTTTGAGCTCATAAACTCCTGTGGTCCTAAAAGAGATGAGATAAAAACAATCGATCTGAGGCAACTGGTTTATGTTTGTCTGCCCACACAAAAAAAAAGGAGAACAACGTAGGTACTTTGGTCAATCTTCTTAATCACACTTCTGAAGGTGTCAATTATTATGCAAAGTGCTTGAATAATTAATGGCAATTTTTGTTTGGCTTAACAAAATGTATTCCTGCATGTCTTTTATTTTTTCTTTTTGGGGATTGCAAATATTTTTGGATTTCTAAACTGTTTTCCACAAGAAATTGAAGCATGGAAAAAGTTCAATATAAAGTAAAAGTACCTACAGATTGCAACTCGATTATTTTATAAATATCTCATACGTTTTTAAGCTTTTATGGGGATATAATGTGAGAAAATACTAAGATTTCTCTAGTAAATTTAGAAAGGATGATAAACTTGTTTGAGGTTTATGTGAGGAAGCGTAGAAAAAGATATATGATTAAGTTTAGGTTAACTTAGGGAATTTATTTATGGTTTAATCTCACAGGATGAAGAAGAATCTAAGTTTTGTTTTCTCTATGAACACAAGTAAATAGTGTTGAACCACATAAATTTTATCTCGAGTATTGTGGGTATATGTTTTATTATTGATTCTTTGGATTGTTCTTTTAGTATTAATTGCCGAGGTAGATGTCATCAATCGTCAATGACCATTGTAAGCTAAACAAAGTTTTTGTTCTAGTTGTAATTCGGTAGCACCCTAATCTGCCATATATTTGCCTTCTTCTACTGGAAACGCTTTGTTTTATGTGGCTTTTATGAATAATATTGTCTCGTTTCTGCTGGAACTTTAAGACCACTTTTTGTTCTCTTTTAAAC
This sequence comes from Musa acuminata AAA Group, assembly GCF_036884655.1. NCBI lineage: Eukaryota > Viridiplantae > Streptophyta > Magnoliopsida > Zingiberales > Musaceae > Musa > Musa acuminata. The sequence continues at coordinate 17,577,959 of NC_088354.1, forward strand.
CAAAATATAATATTAATCTGCGATAACTGTTCATGGAATTGATGCCCGAAAGATGGCAGTAGAATTTCTCTTATTAGTCAACATGTTTTCTTGTGAGAAAGTGGATTCATTCTGAAACATCCGAGGCTCAACTTGTTCTTTCTTGGCCACAGGCAACGAAACGATGTGAAGCAACATGTGAACTGTCCATTGCTACTTATAATAATACATCAGCAGAAAGATGAATCTGTTTTGAGGTTACATTCAAGCATTCAATATTGCACCGCTATTTTGAGACAGCTCCGACACTGATTCACTTGGGGGTGAAAGCCTGCAATGCAAAGTGAAAGATCAGAGAGATACGTGCATGGATTTGCTGGACAGGAGGAAGACGAAGAGAGTCCACTACTTACAGCGAACACTGTTGCATGGCCAGGATCGGCGAGGTGGGCGAAGAGGTTGTCGATGGGACCCGTGCCGGTGTATATGGCTTGGAACCACGCCCCCATCACCGCCAGCATCGCGAGTCTCCCGTTCTTGATCTCCTTGGTCCTTAGCTCCTTGACCTTCTCCGGCGAGCCACTGCCCCAGCCGAGGGGGTCGAACCAGAAGCCGCCGGGGTAGCCGACGTCGGTGCCGGTGAGCTTGTTGTTGGGGAAGATGGGGTCGGTGTTGACGCACCCGGGCTTGATGATGTCCGCCCACCGCCTCCCCTCGGCCCATCCGATCAAGATGAGCTCGATGACGAAGAGGGTGGTGGTGTCGGTGAAGTACTCCAGCTGGCCGGCGGTGTACCATGAAGGGGTGTTGAGGATGCCGATCTTTGTGAGGAATTCCGGGATGAAGATCCCGGCGGCTCCCAGCATCGCCCACCGGCAGTGGACGATCTCCGCCTGCTGGTTCCACCTCAGGCTCTCAGGGTCGGATCCAAGGCCCAGGGGATCAAAGCCGAAGTCTCCCGGGAGGCTGCATTCGTCAGCAAGGAACAAGCGGAATCAAGATTAACTCCATGTGAGTGGAGAGATGACGAGGAGAAAGGGAGCGACGACTTCACCTGCCGTCCAGCCATGGCGGAGGGGTGCTGCCTGGGAACCAAAGCGGTCTCTCAGGCACAGCTGCAGCGGACACCGAGAAGGCCCGGCGAGCAGTTTTTGCCGCCCACTTTCCCTGCCTCACCTTCCTTCCTCCACCAAGGAACGATGCCTTGGTCGCGGCAAGAGCAGCTCCATTCTTCTGAGAACTGAAGCAAATCCATTGGAAGCTTAGAAGGACATCAACCAGAAAGAGATAGGAATCCCAACAAGCAATGACATGAGAACAGAAAGAAAGGTCAGCAGCGGATCCTCAGTTCAACCATGGCAACAACATATACTTGCGTTGCTCGAGGACAAGTGTATAGTTACAGAGTATAAGATCTTGCCTGGCGACTGCTGCAACTGCAGAGGAGGAAGCACAGACGGAAGCCATGGAGGAAGCTCTCTCCGATCTCTGGTTCTGGTAATAGCGAGAGGAGAACGGGAGGCACCCGTTTAATGCACGGAATGGGCTTATCTTGGAGAGATAGGATGGCGGCTTCCTGAGGCTCTTATCTCGCGACATGTGGAAGAGGGAATCCAAGTCTTGGCTCCAAAATCATCATCACGGTTGACATGGATACGCCATTGCGCGTCAGCCACCCAATTATTAGGCTTTCTGCTGTCCAAAAGATCTGGAAATTTGATTGGAGTAAGAAAGAAGAAGAAGAAGAAGAAACGGAGGAGGACCTCAAAAATGAGAGAGGGCTTGGCCCCATCAATGAATCAATCAGACCTCAATCGGGATCATCAACTGCCAATGGATTTCCTTGCAACACCATTTCACTCGATCTAACCTGACCTAATCCGACTCATTAACACCTCTGTTGGTAGCTCTTGTTGCATAATTAATTAATTAATTAATTAATTAATAGGATATAAATAAGGTCTTTAGTTGATGATACATGTCAGATTTGAGTTGAGACAAGAGCAGTGTCGAGTGGGTTCTTAGTGGTCCACAAGAGATCGGCTTGGGTTTCCATCGTAATCGAAGTAGATACGTGGGCACGATCTCAGTGGCCCAAATAACTACTGCAGAACTCTAAAACACTGCAACATTCATCGGGCTGTAAAGGTCGACAAATCTCACTTTATCAAGACTCGAGGTTTTTTGAGTCCATTTATCCATGTCACGGATTGATAGAGTGAGTTGACAGTCTCCCTTTGTGGCTCATACCTACCGCATATAATTGGAAAATAAATTAGATGCTCATGCTCACATTGCACGACGACAGAAAGCAAATGCGACAATCTCAAAGCTGCTACCAGCCCTCAGAGACGGCTCTCAGGTCTCGACTGACCGTCTAGCGAGCCAGCTAAGAAAGCTTAATAAATCATCGCAAATCAATCAGCAGTATAAAATTCGTAAACATTTTCCAGATAACAGCAAATGGATTATAAGCCACATTATATTCCATGCAATAATTAATAGTCCTGGAAAGCGCCTCTGCAAGAAAGGTAACGCTAACTTAATTCAGCCTTTTAACTGCAACACTGCCATCTCTTGTACCCAGCGGTCTCTGCGATGTGACGATCAGAATAGTCCAACAAGGTAAAACTAAATTAATGAACCTTTAACCGCAACAGGGTCATCTCTTGTAGCCCAGCAGTCTCTGCGATGATCAGAATAGTCCAGTAAGTTGGTTCGAAATGTTCTCAGTCCCAAAATTTCGATTGTAAGATCTTATTTAATTAGGTAAGATATATTATAAAAAAGAAGTTCATGTTAAAATAGGATTCCTTAAAAGATAATCTTGATGGGAGGAACTTCTCTATGATTAAATGCTAACAATTGGTATCAGATCCATCAATCTAAGAAAAGAAAATACTCTAGTTCTCCTTGTATATTGATATCTCAGATCCGACGATTAGGCGCCTATAGATCAGATAAGGTTTATTCTTCTGAACAACAATAAAAGGTACGCATCGTAATATTGTTAGATCTAATTTTATTTGATTTCAATCCTGACATAAAAGTTTTTTCGCATTACAAACAGTATGATTAAATGCTAACAATTGGTATCAGAGCCTAGGTTCTTGAGATCAAATATATTAGATCTATTATTTTTATTTACGATGCTTGTATGATCCATATTTCATCGATTGTTTTGTTGTCAACTTGCTGGCAATGTTAGATTTGTTGTAAATGCGATCTCCAATAATCGTGAAGTAATAATAGTCAGCGTACAACCAACGAATCTACTGCGTTGGGCAACGTGCGCGTCGCAGCACAGCAAGCGACGGCCGCACGCGGGCAGCACCACACCCATGCAACGGCCGCACGAGGGCATGCGTCCATGTGATGGCCGCGCACGGGTAGGCTGCATCCAAGCGGCAATCTCTCATGTGCAGAAGTCACGACTAAGCGACAGCCACGCACAAGTAGGAGCCGCTCACCGGCGGCGGTCACACGCGATTAGGCCGGCAAAGCGACGGCCACACGTGGCAAGAACCACCGCAGCGGTCGCACGCTGGTAGAGGCAGCCCCGCGGCCGCAACGACGTGGCAACGCTGCACATGCAAAGGCGGTAGCGCTACAGATCAGATTTTTGGGCAAAATCTCAGTTTTGCCCTAAGGTTTCCCTTTGGTCAAATTATAGCTTTACCCTTTTGTATTTTATTAATATCCTTTAATTCTTTTGATTGTTCTATCCTTTACGAATCTCATAATTCTAGTTTATATCCTATCAAATATTTACAGTTTTACCCTTATAAAATTGAGAATTCTAATTTATATTCTCAATTATAAAATTGATAAATATGATTTATTATAATTATGATTTAATTTAATGATGATTATATTTTGATTATTTGATTGGATTTATTTTTTGATTAAAAAACTATAAATTAGGTTTACTTTTATAGTTTTCTCATATGAATTATTGATTATATTTTAACACGTGATAAATAAAATCCAATTATCATTTTTGGATATTCATTTGATTATTCAAATGTATATATTTTTAAAATTATGAAATAATATTTATCTTTCACATGAAGACATGATTTATATGTTATCATAATAATTTTTTTTTTTTACTGATTAATGTTCAATAATTATTATGGTTGTTATTCTATTATTGAACCGCTTCAGCATAAATCAAGATAAATAAATTTATGAATATTATTTATAATTTATCTTCATAAGTTTTATCCATCGATAGTTGTCAAAATAGCCTAGGATGGTAGACTTATGATATATGAATTACAATAAATGTCTTATCATTTATAGGACATTTTAGATTATATTTTATATTTTTATATTGGTCCTACAACCACCAAAGTGACATGGATTAATAATTTATAAAATACATTATGAAATTAGTCTTAAATGACATTAAATAAAATAATATTTACAATGGTAGCATGAATTAACAAAATTTTAGTGAATATTATTTATAATTTATCTTCCTATGTTTTATCTGACCGATAGCTACCAAAGTAGCTTGGGATGATATGCTTATGGGATATGAATTACAATAAAGTTCTTGTCATTCATGAGATATTTTAGATTGTATTTTATCTTTTTGTATTAGTCCTACAACCACTCAAGTGACATGAACCAATAATATATAAAATACATTATGGAATTGATCCTAAATGACATTAAATAAAATAATATTCACGATGACATATATAATTAGGAGATTTAGATAATCTCAAATAAGAATCTATTTTAAATAGTCATGTGATGAGATAGGATGATACTGTTTTGGATATCCTTGCAGTTTATGGTTGTATACCCAAATGTAACAATACTATTCCATAAGGATGGTATCAATCATCCATAAATGATCTTGAGTAAACACTAGATATGTCAATATTTCACCCAAAGGTGAAATATAGATGATATCAATAGTTCATCATATTTTGGAAACTCAAAACATTAATTTTATATTATTACAATGGTATTTTCTTCATTATATTTTTATAAATGTCTTCATATTTTTTTGAAATAAATGGCTTAGAGCATATACAAATTGTATTAAGTGAGTGAGACCTTGGCTAGATTAATTGAACAGAATACAAACTTAATTACTGAAAGTTTTGTGGAATAAATAATTGAGGTGATTGATCTAGAAAGGTATGAAAGACTCAATTTTATGATACTTAGACTTCAGTACAGTTTACAACTAGCACATGAGAATATCTAACGATCAATTTAAATTTTCTGATAAGTTATTAGTCGACACCTTCAAATGATAGTATTTGAGGAATTCAAAATTATATCCTCAATATAAATGATAAAGCTGTAAGCTCAAGACTCATAATATTTTGAGTACTACTCAGGGAGTAGGTAACACAAATAAGAATAAAGTGTAAGTCATCTGTGTTTATAATTACTATATAAACTCATAAAAGAATATCTTCATAATAAAGTGTTACTTCATTAACAAAGAAAGTTATGTAAAAAAAAAAAACTATAAGATTTGATTTAAAATAAAAAAAGGCATGGATATAACCTTTATATAGTCCAAATCAAATATTACAAAAATTATTTTCAAATACTTAATGGATTAATTTGATACTTCAACATATGTTACCAATTATAGATATTCATTAAAAAAAATGAAGGGGGATAAATCCAAAAGAGAATGAGATATTCATCATTATAGGGAATCTCATCTTAAACTGAAAGCGATATTAGTTTGTATTTATCGCCTACATCTAAAGATGATTCATTTGATAGATCTTGAGGATTTATGCTATGTTATTATAATTATTATAATTCTGATAATTGGGTTCTACCTAGAATTGTTATAATATTATTTTCCTTTTGGTGGTTATAAATTTACTGTGATTCAATAAAAACTAACCTTTGAATTTTGTATAATATTCTATACATAATTAATATAAATATTAAGTTTATAATAATCCTACAATTAAACATTAAAATGAAATGTAAGTTTATAAACTCATTGAGATTATGTTTATATCTATGGGTCACTCTATGCTTTCGTCTCATTAAAGAGAGACATTTTATCATCATATAAATAACTTGTTGAGATATGATTATATATATATCTAATTCATGTAAAGTTTATGACCGTTCACACTCTTGAAGTGTATATAAATAAAGTCGAGAGATAATTAGATAGAAAAGTCAAGATCATAGGTGATGAATTTTATGGTATTTATGATGAACCCAATTATAATTCTAATTCTTTTGCTAGATTCTTGAAAAAATAAGGTATATGTGTTTAATATGATTTACTTACGACAAAATATGATTGTTGAAAGATATAATTATACCTTTATAGATATGGTTATCAATGTGAGAAGAAGCTCTAAGAACAACTATGTATTTCTTAAATGGTGTTCTTAGTAAGTAAATTACATGACTTTTTTTAAGATATGAAATGATAGGAAACTTAACTTAAGATATTTACATATTTGAGATTGTCCTATAGAGATAAGGATCTTCAGCTCACATAAAAAAAATAATAGATTTAATAACTATTTCTAAATATTTTATTATCTATTCAGAAAAGTTTAAAGTGGTACATATCTTATTGCTCTAATCATAATACGAGGACAATTAAATCTGGTAATGTAAGATTCCTATAAAATAACGAATCAAAGGAAGTGAAAATCTAGAAATTCAATTTTGATATAGAAGAGATACAAGTTGATACTCCTTTATTATTCGAGAGATTGTTGTTACTCAAATCATTAAATGATTTGATAAAAGTGAACAACAAAATAATATTACTAAACTCCCACATTATATTGATATCACTGTTAATGATCTTGTCGAATAACTATAATTGACAACCTTGAGAATATCTCAAAAAGAAATTAATCATGTCATTTATGTTTATTATATGGCATATCTATAAGAATTATATTATGATATATGAATCATAATAGATCTCTTATTATTTTCACAGGTCATGATTCTGAAAAGTAATATGATGCAATAAAAGAAGAGTTAAAATTAATAACCAGAATGATGTCTGATAAATTTATCGAATTATTCAATAATTATAAAAGAGTCTATTATATAAATGTGACTTAAAGGACAATGTCGAATGATATAATGGTCAGACTTGTGGTTAAAAGTTTTACTCATAAAGAATGTATTGACCATAATAAGATATTTAGTTTTTAATGAACTCATTAAGAATCGTCATGACATTAGTGACTCGTTATGAGTTTGAGTTATATCATAATGATATTAAAATATTATTTTATAAGATATAGCTTTATATGTGTTACTCTAAATGATTTACAAAGAAAATGAAAGAAATATAAAGTTTGGTATACAAATTTAGGAATCTATTTATGACCTTAAATAAGCTTCAAGATAATGATATATAAAGGTTCTTGATATCATTATTTTTATATTTAAGAAAAATACTATTGATCAGTATTTATATTAGTGAGAGCAAATTTATTATATTGGTCTTGTATATAGATAATATTTTACCTCACCAATAGTGATTTTGGTTTATTATACTAAATCAAGAAATTTGTCACTGAGAGTTTTCAGATGGTTGATATGAATGAGACATCTTATATTATTAATATTGAGTAATTCAAGGATAGACCTCAATAATTGTGAAGACTGTTTTAGAAATGATATATCAACCGAGTCTTGAAAAGATTTAATATATAGCTTTGTTCAGTAAATCATAAAAATAAAATTTTAATCAATAGTAAATGCTATATATTAGTCATTTACAAATGACTTGAAAAGAATCAGATAAAGAAAATATTCTTTGTATATGCGCAGTTGCAAGTCTATATTCAAGCCTGTATCGGAATAAATATTAGTTTTACAATTAAAATACTGGGTATATATTGGGGTTACCTAGAAGTAAAAATACTAAAGGACTGTAAAGAAAGTAATAAGATATCTGGAAGGGACAAATGATTATATGCTCACATGTATGAAATTATACCAGCTTGAAATGATAGTATTTTTCAGATGATTGTATAAATTGCCTTGATAATAGGAGGTCCACCTTACGGTTAATATCTATATCAATTATAGGGGTAATTTATTATTATTAATAATAGAAGTTGATTTTATTGAGGCCACTAATCAAACTTTTTTACTGTGAAATTTTAACTTAGGACTTGGTGTAGTCAGACTCAATTGCCAAATCGTTGAAGATAATTTGTGACATTGCAGTAATTTTTCTTCTCTAATAATGATAAGTACTATTACAGTTCTATGCATTATGGTATAAAGTACTTGATGGTTAGAGAAGAGGAGTCCAGAAACATCCAATGTCAATTTAATTACTTGAGTTTCACTATATTGATTGCTGATCTATTCACTTAGGACTTACAGCCTAAAGTATTTTGAAAGAACATGTTCTTATGATTGGGTTTGTGAGCAACTCATAAAGGATATGGTAATACATGTTTAAGTGGATACTATAATTGACATTCTTGCTTACATATTTAAAGTTATTTGTTTTTACTATCTTGTTCATAATTATGTATGTACATATTATGATTGAATGTGATGATAAGATTATCTTGACAAGACAAATTATATAGATCATTTTGGACTACATTAGGAAAGGTTAATAGTGTTGTGGTACATAGAAGGAAGTGTGACACTTATAACATACAACCGCTATGACTCGTATTGTTAGTCAGACTTAATGTAGTATTATTATATTTATTGGGCTTATTGGTTTATTTTTAAAAATTCACGTGCGTGCATATAGTTTTTCTAAAATTTTAGAATCCAATTGGGTCAAATTATTTTTTAAATAAATTTTATTTATTTATTTTTTATTTTAAGTATTTTTTATCTTATTAATTAACTGGTAAAGTGGGAGAATGTTAGATTATGTGATCTTATTTAATTAGGTAAAATATATTATAAATATGATTGGATTCTGATTATGGTTATTGGCTACCAGTAAAGAAGTTCAGTAAGATCCTTTAGGAAATAACCTTGATGAGAGGAACTCTCCTGATAACTTATCCTAAACTATTCTTACTTATAAATAGACATAACCTCTAGGGGCTAAACAGATTCATCTCATATAAGATGTAGTTGAGGGACTACAGTCTCTCTCTCAACCATCAATTTAAGTAGTCCTATGAAATGATAGGAAGAGATAAAAAGATTTAGTTCTCCTTGCAGATTGGTATCTCATATCCGACGATGGGGTGCCTATAAATTAGATAAAGTTTATTCTTCTAAATAATAATAAAATATACGTATCGTAATATTATTAGATCTAATTTTATTTATTTCAATCCTCGAATAAAATTTTTTTACATTTCAAAGATTATAAATTTTTATGCTATCAGCAACTAGATAAAGTCATAGCAAGAACAAATAAATCAAGTTCTCAGTCGCTAAAAGAAACATCATGCTAACCAAAAAATTCAACCACCGCAGGCAAAGTTCAGAATCTACAAAATAAGTGTCAACTCTAATAAAGTTAAAATCTATTTAGTGTCTCGATCCAATAATGAAGAAAATAATTGAAAGGATCCGCACTATAGTAATGAAAAGAGCATATGAGTATTTATATTTTTTTATATGTATTTGAAAAACAAAGATTTGAATGGATATACAATTGTAGAATGTTCTGGATATTTGATAAATAATAAATAAAAATTATATTTTAAATATGTATCAATATAAGTGTTGTTTGATATAATTATATTCAAAAGAACAAATTTATTCTTATAATATTTTTAATATTTATTCGAAAGTAAATACATATTTTTATTTAATAAGTAAATAAATGAATGTATATAATCTTAATAAAAGATTTTTATGACTCATATATATAATAAATAAATAAAAGGTACATAAATAAATATAAAATAATTTTTTTTAAAATAAATAAATAAAATTTTAACTTATATAAATCATATTGATTTTTCACTAAGTCATATTGACAATCTTATGATTTTAGATAATATCATAAGATACTTTGAGAATTTAAAAAATTATATTAGTATCCACAAATATTGTAATACTAATGTTACCTTGAGGTAAGATCAACATTTAAGCATTTATACTGCAGCATCGAAGCCAAATATGATTCGAAAAAAATCTATTAAGTACCAATTTACAAACGAAAATTTATATTGAACCTTCAATATATATTCCAAATGTTTTCCCAAAAACACCCTCTTAATTATATGTAAAGAATCAAGCCACATGTACGGTTGAACATCTTAATATGCAATCTTTGGGTAACTAATTTTGGCATACATAAGAGAAGTTATAATGTTGTAAAGTTAACTGCTAAAAGTATCCAATGCTGCAATCAGCATTATCAACCAATATACCAAAAAGAATATGGTGAATAAAGACCTACCCTTTTTCTTTTCTTTTTTTTGGGTTCATATCGCCATTGTAATGATCTTAGATCACTTTGTCTCCGACATAAACTTCCCATGGTCTGCATGCGCTGGTTGTTCTGCAGTCTGAGGTGCTGGTGGACTTGAGGCCCAGGGCACATTTGCAGTAATCTGAGAAGGATCGAGAGATGGCAGTGGTAACGTGGAACTGCAGAATGATAAGGTGCATAAGCATAATGAGGTGGTGGACATGCAGGTTGAACATTTGGAGCAATAGAGCTGCGGTAGATGCCGTTGGACACAGGCAGCGTCACTGCAGCACTATCCTTCGACTTCACTAGTAGTGACAGCTTGAGGAGCAGATCCGGGAGGAACGGTCTGCATGATACACCATAAGAAGGAACAGGAGTATACACGGCAGAACCAGGTGGCGGAGGAATTCGCCCACCATTTACATATTGCTGAGAAAGGGTAACGTCCAGCTGATGCAGCATCCCAAGGGCCTGGAGCATACGGAGAAGGTGGCTCCTGTCCACAGGAGCCGGAGGGCCTGGAGGCACTCTGCAGGCTTAGGCGGCTTACCCGCCACTCGCACAGCTAAAACTCTTCCTTCTATATGATAGCCGTTCATCGTAGCAATTGGCTGACTAGCCATTGTAACATCGGCATACTTAACAAAGCCATAACCTTTACTCAACAAGCCTGTAGTCCGATACTTGATGACCTTCGCCCCATCACATTACCTACAAATGTAGTCCCTGCACAGCTTACAGAACTCTTCATCTCGGATAGTTCCATTGAGAGCAGCAAGCTACTTCAACTGCTGCCGGTGACCAAGTTCCAAGGCGATCAGAAGCTTCTCCAACATCCCCACAGCGGCATCCAGTGACTCCTGCGTCTCGGCCTCCACCAACACATTCAAATCCTCATTCTCAGAAGGACCACCGAAGCCCTGGTCCGGCTCCGGCCAGGCGTCCCAGCAGATGCGTCTTCCGCGGTGGCTGCTGGAATCGTCCTCGCCGTCGGAGACGTCCTTGTCGGTGCCGCTGTGGGTGACGCTCTGGCCGTTGTCGAACGGCGGAGGCCGCTCGGTGGAGCCATCGCCGCCCACCGGAGCCACGTCGAGGCGACGATCCAGGGATTCATGGGGAAGAGGCGGGTTGAGATCCAGGGTTTCAGGGGGAACCAGTGGTGGTGGGAGATTGCAGGAAGAATCCAGGGTTTTGGAAGAAGGGCGGGAAATCGGGGATTAGGGTTTGACGGAATTCGTGGGCGGAGGCCGTGAGTTAACGGTGAGCGTCATCGCGAACCTTCCATCGATCATCGATCAAAAGAGTTCGAGCTCAAGCAGAGCAAGACCAAATCTTGCTTTGGTTGACATTGGGTTTGGGTCTCGTGTCTAATTCCGCTTGACGGACAGTAAACGAAAACAAATATCTCAAATTCTTATTATGTTCATATAAAATATTTAGAAAGTAATAGTAGCTAAAGGACGTAACGGCGTACAGCTTGAGAAAAGAACAAAAAAAAAAAAAAATTGAGTTTTTGCTAGAGGTCAAATTACATGAACTCTACGATCTTAACAGTGCTGATATATAATTTACTATTTCTGAGCTACTTTCTTATTATACCCACTTTGTGAGATCTAGATTTTTTTTTTGATAAGATATATCCTATGTGATGATGATATGATATTCTTGAGCCAAGATCTATGTTCTTGATGTTATTGTGATCCTTTGGTTATTCTAGAGAAGATTTACTATAAACTTGTTATTATTATTGGTGATGGTGAAAGTTTAAGATGAATTACGGTCTTGTGATTTTTCTCGTATTGAGTTTTTCACGTTAAAATTTGGTCTCATTATGTAATCGATTTATTGCTCTATTGTTTATGTTGTTCTGGTTAACATGTGCTTTTGATAACAAGTTGGTATTTTGATGAGGAACTCATTTTGATACACAAGGAAAAGAATTATTCTGCTATAGTAGGTTTTTTTCAACAAGTGGTATCAAAGCAATAGGTTATTTGATGCTAGTTTTTTCTTGTATGATTGAAATGGAATAAATATGATTACATTGAACTCATCAAATTATTCCACTTGGAGGCATATGTTGAAAGATTTGTATATGCCCATCAAGGTTAAAGATAAACCTTCTACTATGGACGATGAAGAATGAGAAGTTCAACATAAAAAAGTCATTGCCTATATTAGAAGATGGATTAATATAAATTTGCATGAGCATATTTCTGATGAAACCAGAGCTGGTATTGTTTGGCAAAGGTTAGAAAACCTCTTTACGAAAAAGACAGTAGGAAATATAATTTCTTTCCTCAGAAGGCTTGTAAATTTGAAGTATAAAGATGGTGGTAATATTGTTGAGCATATAAGTCTATTTTAGAGTCTTACAAATAAGCTGGTTGCTATGAAAATGAATATAGATGATGAGATGCAAGGATTATTACTTCTCGACTCTTTATCAGAAAGTTGGAAAACGTATGTTGTGACAATTTATAACTCTACGCTAGAGGGGACTATAACTATAGATATTGTTAAAGACAATTTGCTAAATGAAGATACCAGAAGGAAAGAACATGGTGAATCTTCTTCTGGTGCATTTGTTACTGAAAAGCAAGAAAGACGTGGAAGAAGTCATAGTAGAAATCCATATGATTACAGAGGAAGATTTAAGTCTAGAAAAGATATCAAATATTTTCACTATAATAGGCCAAGTCACATGAAGAAAGAGTGTATATTTTGAAAGCGAGAACAGAATGAAAGGAAGAAAAATGAGAAAGAGATCAATACAGTTGCTACTGAAGGTGATACCATTATTGTTTATGATGACAATTGTGTCAATCTTGCAGCTCAGGATAGTAACTGGGTAATTGACTATGGTGCTTTATTTTATGTCACTTCTCATGGTGATTTCTTCAGATCTTACACTGATGGTGATTTTGGTAATGTCAGAATGGGAAACATAGTACATCGAAGATTGTGGGTATTGGAGATATTTACTTGAAGACTAGTATTAAGAGCAAATTAATACTCAAAGATGTCAGATATGTTCCAGATATTCATCTTAACTTGATATCTACAAGCAGACTTGATGATGAGGGATTTATACATTATTCTGGTGAAAGCAAATGGAAACTCACTAAAGATTCTCTAATTATGACAAGAGGAAAGATGCTTAACCCTTTTTATGTCATGAAAGCTAAGTTATACAAGGGAGAAATTAATACAATTTAGAAGGGTGAAAGTATAGATCTTTGACACAAGAGGCTTCGTCATATCAGCGAGAAGGGACTTCAAACTCTTGCTAGAAAACAGTTCTTACTAGAGTTGTAATGTATATCTCTTAAATTTTATGATCATTGCTTAGTTGGAAAAATACATAGACTTGCATTTCATACATATCTATCATCTAAAAGATCAGATGTTATTGATTTAGTTCATATTGATATTTGTACTATGAAAACTAGAACTCTTATGGTGCTCTTTATTTTGTTATTTTATTAATGATCATTTTAGAAAAAATTGAGCTTTTGCTTTGAAATCTAAAGACCAAGTACTTAATATTTTCAAAGAGTTTCATATCAGTGTTGAAAGAGAAATTAGAAAAAAGCTAAAGTGTATTCGAGCAGATAATGGTGGCGAGTGTAGAGGTCATTTTGAGAATTATTGCAGGTTTCATGGTATAAGGCTTGAGAAAACAGTTTCTAAAACTCCTCAGTAGAACGGTATGGCAGAAATGATGAATAGAACCATTGAAGAAAGGATTCGGTATATGCTTTCCCACGCCAAATTATCGAAGTCATTTTGAGGGGAGGCTATGAAAACTATAGTTGACCTCATAAATCTTTCTTCATCAGTTCCTCTAAAAGGTGATGTTCTAAAGAGAGTATGGAAAGGAAAAGATATATCTTATAATCACTTAGAGTTTTTGGATGTAAAACATTTGTTCATATTCCCAAAAATGAGAGGTCTAAACTTGATAATAAGGCAAAAGCATGTATCTTCTTGGGATATGATCATAAAGAGTTTGGGTATATATTATGGGATCCAGTGAACAAAAAGATTATTAAAAGCAGAGATGTATTTTTTGAAGACCAATTGCTTGATAATGGTGATAATGTTGAGAATGTAAAAACTTCTGTTTATATTCCTTAGAGTTTTAGTCCAGTTTCTTCACCTGTAGTTCATGATGATCATGGGGGAGATGAACAAGAAGATTATAGTGAGAATGCCAGTGATGATACTGTTGGGAAATCATTGGGGGCGACATCATATGCGCAGCGGAAGAACAAGAAAACAAAATCCCCGATTCCCAAAAAGATGTTCGTCGTCGTGCGAAGATTGGTGCGCAAAAAATTCGCAAAACACAAAACTGCGTATAGAGATTGTGTTACCTAGGGAGATCGTATATCCCTGTTTCCTTGCAGATCCTTAGGAGAGGGTGAAGGAGGTCAAGCGTCCTCCTCTCTAGCGGTGATCCACACAGCAGGGTTGCGACGACGCTCCTCAAAACTCCAGGCCTACTCTAAGGTGGAGAGGGAGAGGAGAATAGGAAAGGCAAGCAAAGACTCTGATCTATGAGGCTGTGAATCCCTCCTATTTATAGAGATCCCGTGTCAAACCCTAATGGGTCCTTCCCTAGTGGGTATTGGATCTGCATCCAATAAGACAAGGGCTCCGTCGGATATCTCATATCCGAACCTCTACTCATCGCAATGCCTACCATATGTGTGTGACCCTCTAGGCCCAATATCGAGCTGGTCGTGAGTCATACCTGTCAGAACTCCTTCTAACTCAGTGAATTATTATCTCTGTAATAATTCACTCGACTCATCGACTACGGACGTACTAGGCCACTATGCCGTAGTCCCCAGACGATACAGGGGAATCCAATCTATTGGACCTGTCTGTCCTCAGTTACCATGTACCTATAGTCCCTCATCTATCTAATATCCCAGAGACCGTATATCGAGCATGGTGCTGTCAGACCCATACGGTTTCTACTCGAGTCTCGCTCTAATCGGATTCTCCCGAAGAACTCTTTCTCTCTCAACCCGAATGACCCTGGCCAGGGATTTGTCTGAGCAAGAACACAGGATATTCCTCTCATGACGCCGAGAGTGGATGATCCTCTATTGACACTCAATAGCCCTCGTAAGGTCGACTACCACTCCCAATGACCAGCTGTACTAGATCTGAGGACAACCAAACCTATAAGTCTGGTATCAAAGAGTGGAGCACTCATACAGGACATCCTTGGTGTCTCAAGTCTAAGGACCAGATACACCACTAGGACTACGGAATCGCTGTCTGACAATAAGGCATCATCAACCATCCAGCATTCCGTAAGCGGATCAATCAGTGAACTCATTCTCCAATGAGCACCTGTACTGTATCCCTAGTGTCCCTACACGAGCAGCTATGAGACCAGCTGCATCCATCATATGGACGAGTATACAGCACACCAGTCTATCCGGTTATCACGATGTCCCTCTCGAGTAACCTATGACCGGGATTATTTAGGATATGTGTTTAAAGGTGAATCGATCTCATTATCGTGATCTCATCATGATCCGATTCCCATTGCACAAATCCAAGAACATCACAATATATATATGCATTTATGCAATAGTTATAAAGTGATATACGTCAAAATATAATAAGCAAAAAGATTCTGTATCAAGTCACACGTGCCATCACT
Organism: Musa acuminata AAA Group; assembly: GCF_036884655.1. NCBI lineage: Eukaryota > Viridiplantae > Streptophyta > Magnoliopsida > Zingiberales > Musaceae > Musa > Musa acuminata. The sequence goes on from NC_088354.1 coordinate 17,594,017, forward strand.
CACGTGATTGGCTTGCTGGGCACCTATGACTAGCAATCTCTCACTTGACCTAAAGCCAATCACCTATGTGTCTTATCCCCATCAGACTCCTGTGACGCTCAAAGACAATCTGAGACAACGGCTTTGTCAGTGGATCTGCAATGTTATCTTCGGATGGAACTCTTTCCACTACTACATCTCCTCGGGTTACGATCTCTCTTATAAGCTGGAACCTCCTCAGAACACTTCTAATGAGACCCGGGTTCCTTTATTTGAGTAATCACCCCATAGCTATCGCAATATAAGGAAGTCGACTTGTCGCTATCTATATCGACTCCCAAATCTGTGATGAACTTCTTCACCCAAACTCCCTCCTTTGCTGCATCCGATGCAGCAATGTACTCCGCCTCTATAGTCGAGTCAGTAGTGGTATCTTGCTTGGAACTCTTCCAGCACACTGCTCCTCCATTCAAGGTGTACACATACCCTGAATTCGACTTGCTATCATCGACATCAGACTGAAAACTTGAGTCAGTGAAGCCTTCAACCTTAAGGCTATTACCTCCATATACTAGTAAAAGATCCTTAGTCCTTCTCAAGTACTTAAGGATACACTTTACTGCTTTCCAGTGCTCCAAGCCTGGATCCGCCTGATATCTGCTCGTGACACTTAGAGCATGCGCTATATCAGGCCTAGTACATAGCATGACATACATGATAGACCCTATTGCTGAGGCATAAGGTATCATATTCATGTTTGCCCTTTGGAATTTTCCATGCCAAACCTTTTGACAATGGTTTCTATGTACCTGGACTGGGACAAGCCAAGCATCCTCTTGGATCTATCTCTATAGATTCTAATCCCCAAGATATAGGATGCTTCCCTTAAGTTCTTTATGGGGAAGTGTCTAGATAACCAAGTCTTTACTGTGGATAGCATTCCTACGTCATTCCCAATGATGAGGATGTCATCCACATATAACACCAAAAAGGTAATAGCGCTCCCACTTACCTTCCTGTACACACAAGGCTCATCTTCGTTCTTAACGAAGTCATAAGATCTGATTGACTCATTAAATCTTATGTTCCAACTTCGGGAAGCTTGCTTTAGTCCATAAATGGATTTAAGCAACCTACACACTTTATCTGGGCAGTTCTTGGACACGAATCCCTCAGGTTGCATCATATACACCTCCTCCTCGAGGTTCCCATTGAGGAATGCGGTTTTCACATCCATCTGCCAGATCTCATAATCATAGTGTGATGCAATAGCCAATAGAATTCTGATGGATTTTAGCATTGCTACGGGTGAGAAAGTTTCGTCGTAGTCAACAACTTGCCTTTGACGATACCCCTTAGCCACTAGCCTTGCTTTATAGGTCTCTACCTTTCCATCTACTCCGATCTTTTTCTTAAAGATCCACTTGCAACCGATGGGTACAATACCTTCGGGCGCATCAACTAGGTTCCAAACCTTATTGGAGTACATAGAATCCATCTCAGAATTCATGGCTTCTTGCCACTTCCCGGAGTCTATACTCATAATAGCCTCCTCGTAGGTCTGAGGATCAATATCCTCAGCATCCTCTCCTCTAATATGTCCCACATATCTCTCAGGAGGATGAGATACTCTATCAGACCTGCGTAAAGTTGAAACTTGTGTATTAGGTACCTGAACAGACTCGGGCTGTAGAGTGGTGCTTGAGCTTGGTTCTCTAACTTCGCTCAACTCTATCATTCTCCCAATGTCTCCGCCAAGAATGTGTTCCTTCTCAAGGAACACTGCTCTCTTAGCTACAAAGACCTTTTGGTCCTCGAGATGATAGAAGTAATACCCACAAGTTTCCTTGTAGTATCCCACAAATATGCATCGCTTTGTCCTTGATTCTAACTTATCGGGGTTGTGTCTTTTAACATGGGCTGGGCAGCCCCAAATCTTAACAACCTTAAGATCAGGCTTCTTTCCTTTCCATATCTCATATGGTGTAGACACTACCGACTTAGTTGGAACTCTGTTCAGAAGGTAAGCTGCGGTTTCTAGGGCATATCCCCAGAATGAGATGGGTAGGTCAGCGAAACTCATCATGGACCATACCATATCTAATAAAGTACGATTTCTCCTTTCAGAGACACCATTGAGCTGAGGTGTGTAAGGAGGTGTCCATTGGGATAATATCCCATGGTCCTTGAGGAACTGAGTAAACTCTGTACTTAAGTACTCACCTCCTCGATCTGATCGAAGAGTTTTGATACTCTTTCCAGTCTGGTTCTCCACCTCATTCTTATACTCTCCGAATTTCTCAAAGGCCTCGGACTTGTACTTCATTAAGTACACATATCCATACCTTGAGAAATCATCAGTAAATGTAATGAAGTAGGAGTAACCTCCAATGGCATGAGTTGACATGGGTCCACATACATCACTATGTATGAGTTCCAACAACTCAGTGGCTCTCTCTCCAGTTCTACTAAATGGAGATTTGGTCAGTTTTCCACGAATGCAAGGCTCACAAGTTGCATAGGACACATAGTCGAATGGATCTAGATATCCATCATTTAGTAACTTTTGAATCCTTCTTTCATGGATGTGACCTAGCCTACAATGCCACAGGTATACACTGTTCACTTCATCTCGTTTCCTCTTAGACACATTTACATTCATGATATGTGGAGTAGTGTCTAACATAAATAAACTATTATGCAATGTTCTTTTCGTGATGATCTTATCATCTAATAATATCGAACAACCATTGTTCTCAAAAACAAATTTATATCCACTAACTGTTAAATATGAAATGGAGATAATGTTTTTGATAATAGAAGGAACAAAATAACATGCATCTAATGCAATAAAAGCTCCACTAGGCAGATGTAGGGCGACCTCGCCAACAGCTAATACAGTAACTTTTGCTCCATTACCCATCTTGAGGTCCATCTCGCCTCTCTCTAGTCTCCTAGGCCTTGCCAGAACCTGCAACGAATTGCATATATGATAAGCACTACCGGTATCCAATACCCATGTGTTATCATAAGAGTCTGACAAATGGAGACTGATCATGAATGTACCTGAAGCTTCATCAAGCTTTTGTTTCGCCCTTTCTGCAAGGTACTCTTTGCAGTTTCTCTTCCAATGCCCATCTTTACCACAGTGGAAGCACTGACCTTTGTCCTTTGCTGGGTCTTTCTTAGCAACCTTTGTTTTACCTTGTTTGCCCTTGCCCTTTCCCTTCTTAAGGGACCTTTCTGTTTTCCTTTTCTTTCTGGTCTCACCAGTGTAGAGAACTGGCTTCTCTTTCTTAATAGTACTCTCTGCCTCCCTCAACATATTGAGGAGCTCTGGGAGAGTCACCTCAAGCTTGTTCATATTAAAATTCATTATGAACTATGGAAAGGAATCTGGTAGGACTGAAGCACAATGTCCACACACAAGTTATCCTCTAGGAGCATTCCTAGACCTATGAGTTTCTCTATCCACTCAATCATCTTTAGGACATGGTTCTGAACCGGTGTCCCCTCAGTCATCCTAGTGCGGAAAAGGCTCTTGGATATCTCATATCGTTGAGTCCTTCCCTGTTCCTCAAACAATTTACGGACATGTAGGAGAATGGATCTGGCATCCATCTTTTCATGTTGTCTTTGTAACTCTGGAGTCATAGAGCCCAACATATAGCACTGAGCAAGAGTAGAGTCATCAATGTACTTCACGTAGCGAGCGATCTCATCCTCGCTTGCCCCTTCTTCGGGCGTAGGCATCACTGTATCAAGGACGTACACGATTTTCTCCGCTGTGAGAACAATTCTCAAGTTACGGAGCCAATCCGTATAATTTGGACCAGTGAGGCGGTTGACATCAAGTATGCCACGTAAGGGATTTGAAAGCGACATTTTCTGAAAATAAAGATGTAGCAGAAATGAATAATATGCAGATTTTGCAAGAAATAAACTATCAAGATATGGACTTCTATCTTAATATGCTCCCACTATTTTACTATCGAGTCACGCGACACCCTCAGCACGTGAAACGGAAGTCTCCGGCAGACTTCTAGTGGGGATCAGGATCCAATCAGCGTCTTAGTGTAACCTCGAGGGACTCGACCAATCACACTAAGCCTAAAAGGTAGGCAACTCTTGCCGATCACAACTCCTTGTGATTCCCGTCCTGTTCGGCCTCCGAATCACCATGGCCTCGAGGGACTCGACCAACCATGATGCTCGGTTAAGTCAACACCTTCGTTACAAGATGAGTCTGATTTGATGATATACCCTCGAGGGACTCGACCAAGCATACCATGTCCTCAAGTCACCGGTGACATCTCTATGTCGTAAGCAAGATAGCGAATCGCGATATAGGCGAGTCTCGAGGGACTCGACCAACTCAACCTACACCGAGAATCGGTTCCTACTCATAACGATGGAAGGCCACGTGGGTCAATCTAATTGCCTCACGTTTACCGACTTAATATTATCGAGAGATGTTTCTATGATTTGGTCTCCTAATATGACATGTCACACATATACATATTTTATATATATCTACATCGCATGCAAATATATATACATATCTAGTATGTGTATAAGCAATCACACCAGATGATCATGGACCACAACCTAATATGATTAGGCCCGAGCCAGTAGACCTAATCACTCACATCAAGATCTATGTGTGCAACGGTGCATCTCCATGCCCTATGATCGTCCATCTCGTCCTCGTCGGTTCCGTCGACATCTTGATGCATCTCCATGCATCACGATCGTCCATCTCGTGGGTCCCGCTATCGCATCCACGCTCCCACTGCGCCTCCTCATGTGATTACAACTTAATCATAGGCACGCAGGCCCGACAATAAACGAGAAATTATAATGGAGGTTCGTAGACCTCAATAATAATAATCACAAGTACACACATCACACGGTCCATGATCATCCGTCCACACATCATACATCATATGTATAAATAATCATCATAATGTAGGACTACTAGATAATAATAAAAATAATAATCAACTAAATCTTTTAATTAATTAATATTTTTCTGAAATCAGGGACATGTAGGGAATTTCTCAATTTCTAAGGGTATTTTCGTAATTTGGACAAAAGACAGAAACTGGAATTTCTCAAATTCCGAGGAGCAAAACTGTCTTTTTCCCAGAAAACCCTAATGCCCTTTCCCCCTTTCGCTGCTGCCGCCGCCGCCACCCTGCCGGCGGCGGCCTGTGCGGCGGAGCGAGGGCACTGCCCTCGCCTGCAGGCGGCACGCCCGCTGGCGGCGATGCTGCTGCGGGTGGGCGCCCCCTTCGGGCGCCGCTGCCTCCGCAGGCGGTGCTGTACCGCCGGGCGGCCGCCCCTGTGGGGGGGTTTCGCCCGCGGGAGCAGCGGCGGCAGGCGTCGCGCATCGCTGCCCTGTGGCGGCAGGCGCCGCTTCCTTTCGGCGGCAGGCGCCGCTGCCCTGCGGCGCCTCTGCCCGTGGGTTGCCAGCCCCGCCAGCAGCAAGCCTGCTGCAAGCAGACCGCCGGCCGGCTGCTGCAGGCGCAGCCCCTGCGCTGCACGCACGCAGATCGAGGGCAGCAACTGTTGCTGCCCTTTCTCGCTTTTGCGTCAACGATTTTAACGTCAATATTCTTCATAAACACAACACACGCAATTCAAAACCAATCATTCGCACGAACAACCTGGCTCTGATACCACTGTTGGGAAATCATTGGGGGCGACATCATATGCGCAGCGGAAGAACAAGAAAACAAAATCCCCGATTCCCAAAAAGATGTTCGTCGTCGTGCGAAGATTGGTGCGCAAAAAATCCGCAAAACACAAAACTGCGTATAGAGATTGTGTTACCTAGGGAGATCGTATATCCCTGTTTCCTTGCAGATCCTTAGGAGAGGGTGAAGGAGGTCAAGCGTCCTCCTCTCTAGCGGTGATCCACACAGCAGGGTTGCGACGACGCTCCTCAAAACTCCAGGCCTACTCTGAGGTGGAGAGGGAGAGGAGAATAGGAAAGGCAAGCAAAGACTCTGATCTATGAGGCTGTGAATCCCTCCTATTTATAGAGATCCCGTGTCAAACCTTAATGGGTCCTTCCCTAGTGGGTATTGGATCTGCATTCAATAAGACAAGGGCTCCGTCGGATATCTCATATCCGAACCTCTACTCATCGCAATGCCTACCATATGTGTGTGACCCTCTAGGCCCAATATCGAGCTGGCCGTGAGTCATACCTGTCAGAACTCCTTCTAACTCAGTGAATTATTATCTCTGTAATAATTCACTCGACTCATCGACTACGGACGTACTAGGCCACTACGCCGTAGTCCCCAGACGATACAGGGGAATCCAATCCATTGGACCTGTCTGTCCTCAGTTACCATGTACCTATAGTCCCTCATCTATCTAATATCCCAGAGACCATATATCGAGCATGGTGCTGTCAGACCCATACGGTTTCTACTCGAGCCTCGCTCTAATCGGATTCTCCCGGAGAACTCTTTCTCTCTCAACCCGAATGACCCTAGCTAGGGATTTGTCTGAGCAAGAACACATAGGATATTCCTCTCATGACGCCGAGAGTGGATGATCCTCTATTGACACTCAATAGCCCTCGTAAGGTCGACTACCACTCCCAATGACCAGCTGTACTAGATCTGGGGACAACCAAACCTATAAGTCTGGTATCAAAGAGTGGAGCACTCATACAGGACATCCTTGGTGTCTCAAGTCTAAGGACCAGATACACCACTAGGACTACGGAATCGCTGTCTGACAATAAGGCATCATCAACCATCCAGCATTCCGTAAGCGGATCAATCAGTGAACTCATTCTCCAATGAGCACCTGTACTGTATCCCTAGTGTCCCTACACGAGCAGCTATGAGACCAGCTGCATCCATCATATGGACGGGTATATAGCACACCAGTCTATCCGGTTATTACGATGTCCCTCTCGAGTAACCTATGATCGGGATTATTTAGGATATGTGTTTAAAGGTGAATCGATCTCATTATCGTGATCTCATCACGATCCGATTCTCATTGCACAAATCCAAGGACATCACAATATATATATGCATTTATGCAATAGTTATAAAGTGATATACGCCAAAATATAATAAGAAAAAAGATTCTGTATCAAGTCACACGTGTCATCACTCACGTGATTGGCTTGCCGGGCACCTATGACTAGCAGATACTCCTACAGTTGATGATGTTGAACCAACTAAACAAGCACATCTACCACCAGTTGAGATTTCATTGAGAAGATCCACTAGAGAACGACAACCATATACCAAATATCCTCCACATAAGTATGTTATGTTTACTAACGGGGGAGAGCCAGAAACTTACCAAGAAGCTATTATACATGACCATAAGAATGAGTGGGTTAAAGCCATGCAAGAAGAGATGAGATCTTTGCTTGAGAACCACACCTATGACTTAGTAAAGTTGCCTAAAAAGAAGAAAGCTTTCAAGAATAAATGAGTTTATAAATTGAAGACTGAAAATAATAGATCACAACAAAGATACAAGACACGACTAGTTATGAAAGGATTTAGTCAGAAGAAAGGTATTGACTTTGAAAAAATATTTTCTTCAGTTGTGAAAATGTCCTTTATCCGAGTTATTCTTAGTTTGGCTGCCCGCTTGAATTTAGAAGTTGAGCAACTTGATGTGAAAATAGCATTTCTTCATGGTGACTTAGAAGAAGAAATTTACATAGAGCAGCTAGAAGGTTTCAAAGTGAAGGGAAAAGAAAATCTAGTGTGTAAGCTTAGAAAAAGTTTATATGGACTCAAACAAGCACCTAGAAAGTGGTACAAGCAGTTTAATTCATTTATGATGAGCCAAGGGTATAATAGAATCATATCTGATCATTGTGTGTTTACGAAGAATTTTTTTATATGATGATTTTATTATTCTCTTGCTATATGTTGATGATATGCTGATTGTTAGCCATGATACTGGTAAAATTGAAAAGCTTAAAAGAGAATTAAATAAGTCTTTTGTCATGAAAGACTTGGGATCGGTGAAACAAATACTTGGCATGAAGATTCTTCGTGATAGGAAGAAAATGAAGATTTAGCTATCTCAAGATACTTACATTGAAAATGTTCTTGAAAGATTCAACATAAATAAAGTCAAAGCAGTTTGTTCTCCACTTATAGGTCATTTCAAGCTTAGTTCGAAACAATATACTACAAATAAGAAAGAAAAAGAAGAAATGTCCAAAGTGTAATATTCATTTATAGTAGCTAGTTTGATGTATACTATGGTTTGTACTAGGCCAGATATAGCTCATACAGTTGGAGTTGTCAGCCAATTTCTCTCTAATCCTGGTAAGGAACATTGGACAATAGTAAAATTGATATTAAGATATCTAAGAGGTACTTCCAGGTTGCGTTTATGTTTTGGCAATGATGAACCTGTGTTAGAAGGGTACACAAATGCAGACATGACAGGTGATACCAATTCTAGGAAGTCCACTTCGAGGTTCTTGATGGCATTTACAAGGGGAGCAGTCTCTTGGCAATCTAAGTTACATAATTGTTTTGCTCTATCAACCACAGAAGCAGAATATATAGCAATTACTAAAACTTGCAAGGAAACTTTGTGGATGAAAAAGTTTCTACATGAATTAGACTTGAAACAAGAAGGATATATTATTTACTATGATAGTCAACCTCTCCAAGAATTCAATATACCATTCTAGATCCAAACATATTGATGTGAGATATCATTAGATTCGTTATGTGCTTGAGATCAAAGAGTTACACTTGGAAAATATGCATATCAATAAGAATGGATCAGATGTGTTGATAAAGTTTTTGCCTCAGGAAAAGTTTGAAGTATGTAGGCAAAGAGCGGGCTTGGTACAGCCCATCATATGAGCTGGAGGGAGAGAATTATTGAGTCCAACGGGTTTGGATTAAACAATTGGACTTTTTGAGCCTAAATCATCAATAAAAAGAAAAAGTAGGAGACATGAGGGCAACAAACGAGATTGAGTGCTGCGACCAAACGGTCCACGTACAGTGAGAGAAAAGAATATAAAGAAAGAGGAGAGAGAAAATTAGGATTTTGAGTTTTTTGCTCGACGATCAAGGGTTAAACTTCATCAGTTTTGGCCCAAATTATATGTGAAGAATCCTTGCAACAAGCTCTATAATCCTAATGGTGCTGATATACAGTTTACCCTCTCTAAGATACTTTCCTGTTATATCTACTTTGTGAGATCTAAAATTTTCCTATTGATGAGATCCATCGTATGTAATGATGATATACTATTCTTGAGCCAAGATATTGTTAGGATCGGAGCGGCACTAAGAGGGGGGGGGTGAATTAGTACAGCGGATTAAAACTTCGGTTTTAGAAAAATCTTTCGTACGATAAGAACGGAACTTGAAAAGCTTAACTTGAAAGCGTATTCTTAAAGTTACGCAGCAAAGGTAATAAGGAACTAAAGCATGTAAGAAGGTTTGCAGTAATGTAAATAGCAATAATGAAATGCAAACCAGAGATTACGCCGATTTTAGAGTGGTTCGGTCAAATGACCTACATCCACTTGCGAGGCCCCTCTTCGATGAGGCTCCCACCTTCCACTAGCAAATCTCTTGAAATGGAATGGTAAATACCCCTCTTACAACCTTTTACAAGCAGTTCAACCTCTTACAAATTTTCAATAAGAAAGAAGGAGGAGAACTCTCTAGCAAATTTAAAACAAGACTTGCTAAGACTTTCTAAGACTTTTCTCTCAATCAAATGCTTCTCAAAAGTTGTAATCTCAGCTGAGATTTGAGGGGTATTTATAGGCCTCAAGAGGATTCAAATTTGGGCTCCAAAATTTGAATTCTCTTTAAGTTCCCGATGCTGGCGGTGCCACCGCCCAGCCAAGCGGTGCCACCGCCCAGCGTTCGGGTGCTGGACGGTGCAACCGCCCAGCCCAGGAGGTGTCACCGCCCAGCTCTCGGGTGCTGGGCGATGCCACTGGCTCTCCGGTTCACTGGTTTGGCTTAATTTCAGCCCAAACCAAATCTGACTTTTGGCCCAGTTGACCCCTAACCAGGATATAGGATTATCTCTTAATCCTAATCCTAATTACAAGTGAACTACATAACAAAACACATCCTAAGCAAGTTTTCAACCGCGAACGTCGAGTCTTGTTCCGGCGAGCTTTCCGACGAACTTTCTCCCATCAAGCTCCCGAACTTGTGATGACTTTAACGAGTAGCCGAGCCTTCTCGGTGATCTCCGTGAACCTCCGACAATCTCTTCGGCGAACTTCCGAAAATTCCGACAGGTTCCCGATTTCTTCTCGGTTGGTTCCGGCAGCATCTCCGACGATTCTTCGGACTCTTAAACGTCCATCGAACTTGACTCCGGTATCCTTGTTTTATGTTTTCTGGTTATCGTAGTTAATCCTGCACACTTAACTCAATAATATGGATTAGATCAATTAACCCACCAATTGATTATATCATCAAAATCCGAGATTCAACAAATATATGTTGTTATGATTCTCTGATTATTCTTGAACAACCGACATAAACCAATTTAATAAAGAAAAAACCAAACTCTAATTCTATTACTTTATTTTGCCGCGGAGTTGGGGCATAACTTGTAACTTGTTTGATGAATAATTCCATTTTTTGAGTAATCAATGGCTATTGTCACTTTGTATTATTTTTAACTTATAAAAAATATTGAGTTTCGTTGAGTTAAATAGAAAACAAAAAAACTTAGTGTTATGTTTCAAATTTGTGACACACCAAACAAGCTGACCTATGAGATAGTCATTTACAATGGTAAGAAAATAATGTCCCAAAGAGAGAAGGTGTTTCATAGCCTTAATATATTTCAACATAGAAGATATTGAGTTTAAAGAAAATCTATATTTAAGAAACCTAAGACTCATAATGTTCTTCTATTTGAAGTCAATATTATCTTTAAAAGGTAGCTTTGATAGCTGATTCTTAACAACTTGATTTTTGTCAGATATAATCAAAGAATCTGTTTATTTGCTCAAAGACTTTAAATAATTATTTTAAAAAATATTTCAAGCAAATGTTTATTTGTTTTTCCTTGGATCATATAGAGAAAGTTTTATCAATATGATTGATCTTATTTTTAGAAATTACATGGAGAGAAAATCCTAATAAAAATTTTTAACATTCAGGAGGAAGAGAAATTATTACTTAAACTACACATAACATATTATTCTTATATATATATATATTTAAATTTGATAATATGTCAACAAAGATTTGACTATCTTGGTTGAGTGCAACATAAGATGTCGTATTGGCCCACTAGGTGTCATCGCACAAGATTGTGTCAACTCATCGAGCATCGTCATACTGGACCATGTCGACTCATAAAGTGTGCCACCACACGAGACTATATTAGCCTACCGAGTGTTATTGTGTTAGGTTGTGTCAACCTATCAAATGCCAATACACAAGATCAAATTAGCCACATGACACCTAAGCATATGATATCAGAGAGAACACCTCCCTTCCTAACCGCAATGTCGTCAACCTGCGAAACATCTCTCAACCTAACTCCATTGTATTGTTTAGTTTGAGAAGTGGGTGGGGGGGGGGGGGGGGGCATATATTAGAAGTAGAATGACATAGTCGACACCCCCTTACAAAATGGTCGACACCTCCATGCTATATAACTAACACTTTGGCACCGAGTGACCAACACCTCAATACCATATTGTTGACATATCAACTTTAGGCGCCTGACACCTCCACATCAATCCTTATTATCTAATCGATTATCCCTTATCACTCAATCAACCATCATATAAAAAATGTATCACTTTTTAAATTCAATATGAAATAGCAGAAGTTACACCGGAGATCAACACACCATGTTTCCCATCAACCACGAAGTGGTAATAGTTTTGAGATAATTTTTAATCTATAAAATTAATTGACTTGTCCAACTAGCTGACTTAAGTATGAGAGGGGCATTATCAAGAACGCCTCAACATAATTTTGTAGGGGTTAGAATCAATGAAGTTTAGCTTATGAACGGACTCAATAAAAAGATCCACTTGAATTCGAATTAGCTCCCACCTCTAACAATCAAGAAACCGATGTTCTTGCATCTCAATTCAATATTAATATTATCTTTAAAAGATAGTTTTGATATATAATTCTTAACAACTGGTTTTATGGGATATAATCAAAGAATTATGCATATCTAAGACTTAAAACAGTTATTTGAAAAATATAAGCAAATGCTTTTTTTTTTTTTGCTCATACAGTGAAAGCTTTTTTTAATATTTATCCAATGATTAATTTTTTTGGAATTAGATGGAGAGGTATCAATATTCCTACTTTGATGTTCTTCGTCCGGAATCAATATTCCTCACACTAAACATAACATATTACTCTTACATATGCCACCTTACCATCTTTGTTGAGGATAGTGAGGCATGAGGTAGGTATGTTCTCAACTCAATCTATGTTTTTCTTGTCCCTTGAAGTCAATGTAATTGAGATAATAAAGTCTCACACTCACTTGTTGGAATGTCTGGTAGGAAGAGTGAGGTAGGTTGTGCATGCAATGATGCCAATGCATCATGGCAACAACTGATATGTATGCAACCAGGCGAGTATTCCAAGTGCAGCTTGTCTACTATATGGACTTGGTTGTCAAGAGGCCAACTTCTTTGTTCTAGGTTTGGAGAAACAAGACCCAGTCCACGTCTTATCCTTCAACCCCTTTGCCGACTCCAAGTTATCAAAGCACGCCAATCCAAACCTTATGATGTACATACGACACCAATTGGTCATCTAGAGTTGTAATGCCCTATCATACCTCTAAGTAAATCAAGATCATTCTAGTCTCTTTCTAATAGTAAAATCTTCTTAGGTTTTTTATTTGATCTCTTTGCATATTGATAATACTATTTCATTAATCGATCTCCTCCATGCAATATGTTCATATCATCTTATACGATCTTAACTTATATTAGCCTTTATTCGAATTATATAGTTCATGAATGAAATTATTTTTTTTATTTTTTTCAAATAATAGTACATGATCACTCAACGATATATAATTTTTTTGCATGTTGTCTAAGCATTTAACATAACAATTATCTCATGAAATTAATTCTCTTTCTTTAACAACTAAATACTCTTTTTTTTTTTCTTTGTTACATTGTGTTCTCATTTTATTTGACTTCCAAATACCTTAAATGCCAATGCATTATCTTTACAATATGTTGTTCATAGTCTTCTAACGCATGTTACTAGTTTCATATATTTCTAATTCCATGTGATGCACACTCACAATCCCAACACAACCCCTCGAGCATATCTACAAAAGCAAACAGCCATATGTTAAGGTCTTTGTGCGCCAATGACTAGTTAGATGGTGATACATTATCAGAAGAAGGCCCCATCATTATTAGGTGGGGAGCAATTTAAGGTTTGCTTTGGAGCAAGCACTACATGAAGGAGGCATGGATTGGGCCATTGTGGTGGCTAATTAGTGATGATGATGATGCCAACGAAGCAAAAGAAGAAGGGCAGCAGTAGTAGTAGTAGTCTTGTCGCACGACTGGGATATGGCTCGTCCAAAAAGAGAGGACTAAATCTAGTAAAGCCGAAACTTTTGCAACAACATGACCTACCCCTCCCAAGCACAATCATCAAATTGATAAACTGGTTGATCAAACATTTTATTGGTAAGATTGTTTCAACTGAGTAATCGAGATTCGATGACTACCAACCTATATTGATGTTGTCTAGGTTCCACATCGATCGGAGCCATAGCTCATCCTTTTTAACGAACAAAGTTTGCAGGATGATGAACATACATACTATTAGCATCTATTGATAATTAGGATCCTAAAGAATCAGTGCCTCCCTCTATCGATGTTGTCTAGATTCTACGATGAGCTTTGCCTCGTCCTTTTGAATGAAGTACGTAACATGCCAAGTCCTTATCATTTTTAATAAATCGAGCAATATAAAAAAGTTTTATCATGATATCAAAGTAGGTTATCAATTAAAGTCTTGTATTCATCCTCTTATTTATATAATATTTATCAATTAAATTCAAAATATTTATCGATCTATCATGTTTGGATTTCAATCAACCTTTTTTTTTTTATCAACCAAAACAGTTTATAGGATGACATGTTTGAACATGTTGGATCACACTACTACTTTGAACTCACGGATAAATTAGTATGAAGCTAAAGGTAATAATTATCTTCTCGCACTCATTGAGCCTAAGCCAATGGCAACCATATAAGAAAGTAAGTAGTTCACGATGGGAGAATGAGGCTTGTAACGACAAATGCACTTGTGATCGGACATGTATGTATAAATAAGATAATGGTTTGGTCTATTTCTAATATAATACCACTAATAAGTGTTCTTCGCTAGTGCATTAGAAAAGCTGATAACGGTCTTCACTGATCCTGACTCAACCTAGACCAATAATTGGAGTCACTACAAAAATAATCCCCACGATAGAAATCTCTCGCTTATTTCTATTGGTAGATATGTTAAATAAGAAAATGGAAGGTGGGAATGTCATGTCACTTTTCATTCTTCAATGGCAGCTCACCAACTGATGGATACCACGATCCAATTCTCTCTCTCTCTCTCTCTCTCTCTCTCTCTATATATATATATATATATATATATATATATATAATTACTGGGATAAAGAACTGACCTTTTCTTGGATTCAAAATGTAAAAGGTAGATTAATACACAGTTCTATTCATCTTCTACTTGTGTGATTCACTCAGACGAGGTGCCACTTGACATGAAACAAAGTCGCTAACACCCACCACCCCATCCCATCGCATCCATGCACTGCAATCAGCAAGGTACATGTTCTCATTAATATCTCTCTACCACATAAGGGCCAAGTGAGTAGATGACATAGAAGATATCAACAGCAGTACATTGTTTACAAGATTCAAGCCTCCATCTCCATCCATTTTCTTGTGCTATATTACATTAAACAAAATCACATACCCACCTCCCCCATGCGCTGCATACACCCCTCCATCCCTTCCCTTCCCTCACGCTGCACCACATCACAAGTATATACCATCACAAAGCATCATCACAAGCATCTACTCGGCATCGACACGACCTCGCCGGACCACTCGACAAGCCAGTGGCTTCTTCATCTCAAGCGAGAGGCGCAAGCGCTCCGACAGCTGCACCGGGCGGCCGGCGGTCCACCGGAACTGCTGCAGAAGCCTCGCAAGCCACAGGTGAGCGGTGGCCACGCCCAGAGCCCTCCCCGGGCACACCCTCCGCCCCGACCCGAAAGGCGACAGCCTCAAGTCGGAGCCCAGAACGCTCACGTCCGCCTCCAGGAACCGGTCGGGCCGGAAGGCCCACGGGTCCTCCCAATTGGACTCGTCATGGGTTATCGCCCACATGTTCACCATCGCCGTCGTGCCGGCCGGCACGAAGTACTTGCCGACGAGCACGTCCCGGACCGCCAGTCGCGCCCATGACAGCAGCGGCCCCGGCGGGTGCATCCGGAGGACCTCCTTGACGACGGCCTGCAGGTACCGCAGCTTCGGCGTGTCAGAGTCCTCGACCGGCCTGCCGCCGACCACGGCGTCGAGCTCCTGCTGGGCTTTGGCTTGGATGCTTGGGTGCAGGACCATCCTGGCCATAGTCCACTCCAAGAGGACAGCAACCGCATCTGTTCCCCGGAATACCATCTCCTGTTCATTACAGCATGTGGAAATGGTTCATCAATTTACATCGGTTGTCTAAGTAGGACAACTCTTTGATACAAACTGTGGTCAGGCGGCTGTTCCGTGAATAGTGGAAGAAAATTGATAGCCTGGTGCGACGACAAAGACCTCGTCGTCAGGTCTCTTTCCCAATAAATGTGGAAGGAGGAAGCCTGTTGTCTGCCCGAGTCAGAAGCCAACGGGGGGGCTTAGCGTCAGCTTCTACTTGGTTGAGAACTCATTAGGTCTATTCCCCTTGAAAAGGCTTCTCGGCTATCTTAGTATTCACAATATTATATATTTGACAAGAAATATTCCTAGTGCAACAAACCATGCAGGAGCTAAAAAACAATGTTTTCCATCAAACAACTGTCAAGCTGTATGTGTATGTCTGTGTCATTGTTTGATTGATTGATTGATTGATTGACTGATTGAGAGAGAGAGAGAGCGAGAGAGAACGAGCTTGCGAGAGAGAGAGAGAGAGAGAGAGCTCACCCAGAGCACTGCTATTATGTCAGTGTCACTTAGGGTCTCCTCCTTCGGCAAGCTAAGCAACAGGCTGAGGAAGTCATCCTGCATGCGGTAGTCACCCTGCCTTCTCCTCTCCACAATTTTACCTACAAGATCCTTGACCCTAATAGACAAGTGTTTGCACCTTCTTCCCACCCCAGACAAGTCCAAAAGGCCACCCAGAGGGAAATAGTCCTCCAAATTGAACTGCCCTATCAACTCGTACCCTTTCCTCACCATGTCCACCAATTCCTTCGTCTCCGCTTCTCCCAGTGACAGCCCAAACACACTCCCCACCATGTTCTCCAAACAGCTCTCCTGCAGCAGCTCCCTCAACACCACCAACCCCGTCCCTTCCATCTCCTTCCAAACTCTACTCACCATTCTGCCGGCCACCTGATGCCGGAGGCTCGCCAAGGCCGCTATCCGCCGCGGGGAGAACATGCTGGTCGACGCGACACGGCGAAGGTGGCGCCAGTAGTCGCCGGCGGGAGCGAAGCCGATGGCCCGCTCGAACATCAGCATCCGGGCCGAGATCTTGGCGGGGCGGTCGGAGAACGCAGGCCCGTGGAGTATCTCCCGGGCCGTGTCGGGGTGGCTGCTGACGACCACCGGCGTCGCGCCCAGGCTGAGAGCCATGAGGTGGGCGGCGCGGTGGGACTTGGAGAGCTTAGCCAACTTGCGATGAGCCAGCGGGCCCATGAGGGTGAGGCAACCGAGCAAGGGCCACCCGATGGGGCCGGGGGCGATCGACCCGGCACCGGAGTATCGATGCCATGCAAAGCCGCCGGGGACAAGCCAAATGGTGAACAACAGGGGGAAGAGGAAGGAGAGAGCGAAGAGAAGGAAGAGGAAGAACCATGACGCTTGGTTAGCAGCCCCAAGGAACAACATCAGCAACAGGAGGCTGCTTACCGAGTGGGTTCTCATCACAGACAGAGAGGGAAGAAAGAAGAGTGAGAGTTACAAGTGATGTGGATGCTACTACTGGTGTACTATTAGAGAGAGCACAAGATGACTCGGTGGTGGTGTTTAATACGAAGAGTGGCGTGGAATGGCACTCCTATATATAGGGAGGAGGGAGTGATTTGGTTGGCAATAGCAAGCAAAGTATAATTATCTTTTTTGTGCTTGTGATCTCAGAGGACTAAGTGGGCAGGCAGTAGCAGTAGCACACGGCTAATAGCAGACACCATATGGTGCCTGCAAATGTTAACCTATGTATGTCTACGGGGCCCAGCCATGGCCAACCCTGATCCAAGTTCATTTACACAACCTAAACCTGAGATAATATAATAGCATCTCTCATCTCCAGGAATGGCCAATAACGGTGACACTCATGTCCACTGATTCGTTCACCACATAAATCTGAATGTGACAAGGTGACTTGTTCATCCCCCTTCCCGTGATGGCTATCAAAATCATGAGGGTGCAGCTGAACATGGAAATCATCCTCCTATTTTTTTCTTTGATGTAGTGAATTCTGGTTTTCAAAGGACAAGTACCAATTATGGTTTGTCATCATACATCATACTAAGATTACAGGAACCAAGATATGAATACGATATATTGCCTAACCATGATGCTCACATTATATGCATCTATTGTGACAAAAGTCCTCTTCCTCGATATGAACATTGAGCATGTACTTCATCTGACATTTGTTTTCCTATTAACATGTACTAGGATGTTCTTCGTTTCTGACTCCTCCACAGTGCATCTTCTTCTCGGTGATGCTACTGTCAACTGAAAACTTGCATGAATATGAAATCGTTGTCATCATTATTCAATAAGATTAGACCTGTGCTTGTTGTTTGCTCACCCTCTCTCTCTCTGTCTCTCTCTCTCTCTCTCTCTCTCTCTCTCTCTCTGTGGTCTGCATTAAACTTCAATTCGCATGTCCAAAATTCCTCTCCATTTGGTTAGTCGTCGATTTCGAAGAGACATGATGCAGCATGCGAATTGAATCCCCAGTTGGTGACTTAACATCAATGATGACCGATGAACTCACTTTGAAATCCACCATACAGCTAAAAAAAAGTTACCAGTCACTGTAAGAAACCTAATTAATTATAATGAACATGTTATGTGCCATCTCAACTGTTTTGGTGTCATATCCTATGGTACTGAAACGATATAATACCTAGAAAACTTCATAAGGGGGGGGGGGGGGTTAGGCGATGTGATCACGAGGACCACACAAGTATATGGTGCTGTGAGAATGTTGATAAACGTTGATATATATTGACAACGATCGAATGCATGCATTGTATTTGTACAAGGAAAATAGTTTATGGGAAGAAAGATATTTACATACACCCCCAACTCATGTGAAGAAAATAGTTTATGGTGATAACAGTGCGCCAATGTCCCTTCATGGATCCTAAAAGAGGGATGCCAAGTGATATCAACAGCCCATGTCATTTTCTAGGAACACATGGCAGCCTATCCTGCCCACCTCCACTTGATATTTTGCAAGGTCCCTAGATAGATAGATAGATAGATAGATATTATTAGTTCAGACTATAATTGATACGTGCAGCATTTAGAACTACAATTCAAAAGAAAAATTGTTTCGAGCGCTAATATTAATTAATTTGCTTAATAGCAGCTCAGTAGAATGCTAATTCAATAAGACAACAAATACGATATTATTATCTCCAAGACATTTTCATTGGTTTCTTTTTGCATGCATCTTCTAAACATAACAGCTATTATAACTGCAATCCAAATACCAAGTCATTCTTTGGACACTCAAACGGTGTAGCGTTTGCAGCTCCTTTTCTTAAAAAGAGTTGTACTCTGTGTTTTAAGGGACGAGTCTCGATGTAAAAAAAGATAAATATATTCTCTGGTGGTAAGAATAAGACCGCTCGTGCATACCTGATGATACTATGCATTGACGAGAAGCTCGTGCAGTGATCCTCTTTTCGACAAGACAGCAACAGTTCTATTTGCCTCGAATAGGAGAATCTAAGTTCAAATCCAGGCAGTGAGGAAGATGTCATGATTGGATCACGGACAATATGGAAAGGCCACTTGTTTCTCAAGTTAATCGTTGAACTCTTGGGAAAGATTTGTCGGGTCGGCCATCATAGACTGTCTTGACTGTCGTAAACATCAACCGGATCAGAAAGTAATAATATGACAGCCTGACCAGAAACAGCACCCCGTACCCATATGAATCGAGGGAAGAGAAATCTCAGGTAGATGTCGCCGTTGGGAGAGACTTCAACGTCGGGTAAGTCTTTCGATGATTTCAGATCTGCACGATGAAAGAAAGAACTTTCTTTTTTCCAAAAGATAATATTTAATTAGTCATTCTGCTATGTGTCTGAGGATAAAAGATTAAAAAATAAAAAATCATTAGAAAAGTTCTCTCTTCACAATAAGGTGTTATGAGAATATCTAAGCCACTTGACAACTATATTATCTATCCTCCATTTCACACACCATTAAGAAATCTTAATAAAAGAAAGATGTCACTGTATACATTCATATCCTGCCAACCTGTTTTTACGTTGAAGCACCCTGATAAGATTTGCATCATCTCTTTTGATCACAATAACTCTTAAAGATTTGATTTACTAACTAAAAAATCCCCAAAAGATTCAGCTTTAGGGAAAGGACTCTATATACGTTTTAACACCCACAAAGTCAAATATATGAAGTTTAAATGAAGAATGGATAACTACACAAATACTTTAATTAAATACTACTACCAATCAGGATAAAGAATTGATTGAATAATCACGAAATACATTTTATACGAAGGCTTAAGATATCCAATATATATATACTTTTAAGAATAACATTGATTCTTTAAAAAACTTGTTGTTGACCTTCCTTGGTCCCATTAGTCTCGCGGCCAGCTGCGTCTCCTTTCCATATCATCTTGCCACGGGAGACCATGCATCTCGCAAAAACAAAACTAACTCCACCACAATCTTATCTAACAAAACAGGATCCATCGATAATGACTTTTTAAGCCAAGCAGTTTATATCACTTACCTAATATCTAACATGATCCCTTACCACCTTCAGAGGATTGGCATTCAACAAGAAAGTGACATGATACAGTTATAGTTGAGAGTTTGAGACATTATCTAATAAATGAAAAATATTAAACTTTAGTAAAAAAATAACCATTGAAAGTAAAATATTGCGATCAAATCTCATCTTCACCCTTTTATCTTTGATCAAAGAAAAAACAAACACATGTACTATAATAATCTTAAAGAAAACACAAAGATTTGGTGTGTGGTTGAGCTTAGCACTATTCCTGAACATGTGTTTGTAGAGTGCACTACTGCAATGAGTGCGAAGAAGACTAGGTCAATGGATGATGTCCCCATGATGAGTTGCTCTGGATTACGGTGTCTATTTAATTTGACTCTATTCTCGTCGGTCTGTATAGTCTGCAGTGCACTTTAAACCATAAAGACTGCTCCATGCAGTCAATATTATGACAGTTTGCAGTGCAGACAATATACCAATCTCATGTATCCTGACATCATAAAAAATAGTAAGGAATAAGATCAACCGATTTCAGCTTATACCGTCCCATACCAATCCTTGATTGGATCAGTCAATATTAAAACTTTTCAAACTCGAACTCAACTAGAATATCTTTTTTTTAAAAAAAAAAAATTTAAACTTGTTTCAAACTCAATTATACGATACTCACACAAGCTCGGTTTAAATAGGTCGGATAGATCTGATGAATATTTGAAGAAACCTGACCTGTTTTCATTCCTAGAATCAACAAGGACTTGATTAGGAAGACTAATTATACTTTCTGATGAAAACCCAAACTCTTGCACGGATTCACATATAATTCTGACAATCTCAGAACAACAACGTAATATCCGCCCAAACTAAATAGTAACACCGGCCGGCCTAAGAGCATCAGGGGTTCAAGGAAAGAAACCACGAGAGAGATATGATGTCGCCCAACTTGGCTTCATGCGTCTGTTGGCTTATGGATCTTATGCGAATCAACAATGTGGTGTAACGAAGCCGTAGGCCCACGGGTGAACTCGTAGGGTCCGATGCACGTGCACAGAATTGTCTCCACAAATACGGCCAAACACTCTCAAGTTGGAAGACTGCTCCAGAGGTCGCAGCAGATGGGGACTGAACGATGCAACTTGCCTGCTTCTTATGTTTCCTTCTCATGTCTATATTACCCGGAGAGTACACCTTTTAGCTCACCTTCCTTCTCTCTCCTTGCCACCTTGCCAAACCCAAGTTCTTTGAACCCGATACATCTAGATTAATCACAACTGGTCATCGTACTTGACAGTACTGAGACTGGCACCTACACCCACTGAATTCTTTCTCATGCCAAGCTGAAAGAAAGAAAGGATGTAAACCACTAAATGTGTTAGATCAACCCATGCCAATATAAAACCAATAACATAACACTAGAGCAATATATTATCGAATGAAATATCATAAGCCAATACAAGGACGGCTGCTGAAACCTCCATATCTCATATACCCTCCCTCCTCCTCTGATGTGGACCAGAGGGAGAATGAGAAGGCTCTTTTGTTTTTTGTTTTTGTTTTTGTTTTTTGTTGCCAGGAACTCAAATCATTGGCTCAAAGAAAATGACATTTAAAACTGGTGGAGAGCACATAAAGAAATCATCAATTACTGACAGAGGCAAAGGCCTAAGCTGATAACGATGGAACGGTTAAGATCTGAAGGGGTGGCTGATCGAAGGTTTTTCGACAGACTGGAAAGGAGGGAGCTATGATTGCCATACAACAATTTAACTACAGCAGATCTTTTCTGCGGTTGTGAAGGACGTCAAGGTTCTGAGAGTGGGTGTTGACGTCATCCGCATCCAAGCAAAAGGGAGCCCACTACAAAACAAAAAAGATTAAAACATCAGCTATGGGTTGGTGATAATCATTTCCACTAATAGAAAGGTGTATCCAACAATTCCTTGGAGTGGCTACTGTTCTTCCACCTCATGCTAATTGAAGAAAGTGGCTCAAGGCAGTACCACCTAAGTTTCTCCTCCAACCAGCAAGGTGTAGCATCAGTAGAATAAGGAATCTGAACTATAAGAGATCAGAGCGATGGAAAGAAGAGTCACTTTAATCATTCAAGATGGTACACTCGATCAGCTAATTTAACAGAAGAATAAATTCACCGAATGCAGCCAAGTAGAAAATAAAATTGCTCTGGCGTGCATCACACAAGTACCTGAGGCCAACCAGATATGCAAGGATAAGAATATGTACAAAGATACCGAAATTGACAATGGAGTAGTGGATATCTTTTTGAGAGGATGAGACCACTGGGGTCCGCTGGTCACTAGTGATCTGATCTTCCATTCGTCGGGGGTACACGTGTTACATTGAAAAAGGGAATGAAGCAGCTCCAACAAAAGTCAGGACCACCTAAAATGAAGCCCAAATGCATGGCCATCACTTTCATCTCAAAGGGCTATGCATCTCCATTTCTTTCAGTTGGGTAGCTTTGGTCGAAGACAATGATTTTTAGCCAGCATTAAAAAGATGGGAGGAGGCGAGAGTGAACCACGTGTCCAGGATAAAGGGATAGGTGAATCAGGAGCAGGACCATAACAGGATAAAGTGCCCCCATTAGATGAGCCATCCTATGAAGATCCATCACGTTGAATTCATATGTCATATGCTGGCAGCATCATTGCCAGTTCACCATGGAAGAAATATGGCAAATCCAGAATATTCTAGGACCAGATTTCTCATCAACCGATGAATTGAACTTGTGCTCAACAGTCTCACCCAGTTGCATTGCATGTACTTCAATAGCTAAAAATGATATTTGCTACAAACAGATATGGAAATAGTAAGATACTTTGATAAAAGTAACACATTATGTTAGCCCGCAGTAGTAGCTAGTAAACAAGAGAGAGAGTTCATTGTGCCGAAGAACAAACCATACTAAGACCTCTCAGGGCAATAAATCAATCATAAAAGGTCTATATTGAGAAGAAAGTAGAGTAATCGACAACAGAAAGTAATAGTAGCAAAATAAACCAGAAATTAAAACAACTAAGAGTAAACACAACAAGCCAGCCTTTGCCTTGTTCTGGACATCACCACACGTTTGTCCTAACAGATGTCTTCTGGACATGAACCCTCAAAATGATGTAGGAAAGATGTGTTTTAAACTTAATAATAAGAACCAATCTATCTATATGCCCATGGCAAAACCAGAAAAGCATTGCTTCTACTATTTAATCTTTCGAACAAGAAACAGAAATTTTGTTATCCTTTGTTTTTGAATTGTCAAACAAAACATAAGTTTGGTGGTCACAATGAGAGAACTCCATTTGTAAAGGAGAAGCACTTGGAAATTGAACTTTACAGTCTTGGACTCATGCACTTTTCCTTTTTCTTTCTGTTCCTGGAAATTTTAAAATCACAAGTGTTTTTGCTTCCAAAAATTTCAGAAACAACATAGCTCATGGAAAGCATAAGCTTATTTTTCTTTCACTTATTTGATTTTACAAAACCAAAAAGAATGATCTGAAAAGACAATTAAATTCATAATTATTTTAAGGACTAACTGAGCAAACTTAAGATTCCCGGTGCCGAGCCTAGATACCAGTGCTAAGTTCTTGAACAAAGAGTATCCTGGAAATTTCATAATGTTGAAGAAAAAGGTAATAGCCATTCCTCTTATTTCATTCTCATGTAGTAAAGAAACGTGTCTATGGTATTTACTTATCTTGCTGAGGGGCTTGGGCCACTTAAAAATATTAAATAGCACCACCAATTATAGTCTGACTCAATGAGTTCATAAATCTTAACTGGCTTACAGCACATTGTGTCATGTGAAATTAATATCCTTCACCCCTATTTGACAGTCTTGTATTGATACACAATCAAAGAAAGCATGGAACCGATCCTGGGCCTAATAAATGGAACTAAACTTGAGTTACATAATAGAAAAAAAATATTATCCACTAAGGTTTAGGTCCAAAGTAAACAAACACATTTCAGATCCCTAAAAGGATCATCCCAAGTGTTAACATAACTAAAAAAAATTAATTATGGAACAAACCATCACAGCAACTACCCTATTTTGCTAAGATAATCTTATTAACAAAAATGGAGATATCTTATGCTGAATCCATGAGGAAAATTTGCTTGACTATATTTTCTAAAGTGTGGTTGGAACATTTATTGAGATATGAAACATGTGTTTCCAGAAAAACAAGTCTTATTTTGTGCTATCAAGTTTTTCTATAGAAAAAAAGATAAACTGTAGGAGATTTTACTTGGTAAGATAACTAATGAAAAATTTTAGAGAGAAAGCTCTGCAAATGATTCTTCATTATCCAATAAGAAGCTTGGTAGAGCTTATAAAAATATGATGTGGATTCTATAAATAGAGACCTCCTATATAGATATTAATGTGGTTAACGTGTGTATGATGAACCAGTTGCTAATGTTAGAACAATAAGAAGCAAGACTAGTGAATATCCTACCGACATAGTGTTGAATCAAAGAACAGCTTTAAGTCAAATTATCACACAAGAAATAATCCATGTATCACGTGTGTACAAGATAAACTTCCATGAAGTATATTATTTGCTGATAAAATTATTTTTATTAATGACAGTCAAGTTGGAACAATTTCTAGAACTACGACCTTGAAGACAAGATCCAGAAACAAGGCTTTTAAATTTTGTAGAAAACCATACACATCGGTTGTAACTTTTGCAATACTAAAATGAGAATCAAAGACACAAGATCAACATAAAATTCAAAGCTTTAGAAATCATTAATTATTAGTCAGGAGAAAAGAAAGATAAAAAAAGGTATTGCTTATAGAATAAAGTTAGATCTAAAAACCAGACAGTGCATCTAAATCCCTGCAGGATCATCAAATGCCTCCTAAATTCTGGCTATGCTCTATATATAAAAATATATAAGGCAATTGAAAAAAAAAATCCAGAACATTTTTTTCGTTGAAAGAGGATACATCTGATACATGTGCAGGATTATCCAAAGATGAGTAAAATATAATTGCAATTCTGAATCAGGCCATACCATCAATAAAATTATCAGACTCAATTCACGGTTTAGTCTTAGACATGTTTGAAGAAAAGCTACAAATGACATATCTAGTTGAGGTGTGGTGCTACTCATTAATAATATCAGGAGTGAGGAAAAAAGGCCTAAGGCTGCTACCTATTTTGAAGTCCTTGATTAGACCAATGACATTGACCTCAACAAAGCTTAATGGAAGAAAGTATCCACGATTATTTTCATTACAAGGAAACAACAGTTCATATGACCCCAAAAGAAGCTGCTACTCGTCCATGCAAATGAACTTGTTGGAAGAAACCAAAACACTTGAAAGCTAAATGTCAGCAAAAACAAAATGCTCATTATGACACTCACATGGTTTATCTTAACTGGAATGCTTCTCATGAAAGCTGTCTTTAAATCAAAGGCTATGATTTATTCTTTCACGTCATCTAGCCAATATAAAAATTCAGTCTATATTGCTTTCAATACCAACTTTTCTAGTTCAAATAATATGGTGCAATTATGTTAGAAATAGGCACACTGCAACACTGACAGACATGAGATAGTCTGGTGCCAATTCTATACCAAAGCCTGTATGATGCATGCCAAGTAATGGACGACTGGAGCCTTTCCTCAAATCACATTCAAGTTTATAAAGTGTCTTTGGCAAAATTTTCTTTTAAATTTCTGTAGTTCCTAAAATTATAGTTGTATGAGAACCACCTGAAACAATTGTTATATTCTTGATGCTTGAACACTAAAGGGTAGATCCATAATATTATGCTAGTAATAGGCACACTGCAATACTGACAGACATGAGACAGTCTGGTGCCAATTTACCAAAGCCTGTATGACGCATGCCAGTTATGGACTACTGGAGCCTTTCCTCAAATCGATTTCAAGTATATAAAGTGTCTTTGGCAAAATTTTCCTCGAAGCTTCTGTAGTTCCTAAAATTATAGTCGTATGAGAACAACCTTGCAAAATTATTATATTCTTGATGCTTGAACACTAAGGGCAGATCCATAATATTATCTCACAATGGCCACCTTCCCACACATTATGCAGCTTGGCCATATTTTGTTAGAGAATAAAAGAACTGGGACATCTGTAGGGGATTTTGCATAACAACCCATCTTGCCTTCATATTTTGATTTGTAGCTTATGTCAAAATATGATGTATATATACATTTTGAAACTAATGTCATCCAAAAAAAAAAGAAAGATCCATCAAGACTCCAAGACAGCTCAGATTTCATGGTCTGTAGGTGCTCTTCCCTTAATGAGAAATATTTTACAAAATCATTAGCAGTGAAAGGTGACTTGTTACTTTGACCACTATCGGACACATCTTTAGGTGAAAAAAGAGTAATCCAGTAAATCATGATACATTTTAAATTTCGGTAATTCAGATTCCATTAATTCTGAAACAAGAATACCAGAACAAAAATCTGGCACAGAAATATACAGCAAACCAGAACAATCAAATGAAACATTTATAATTTTCATTTTACCACATTTACCACTAAAAAGTAACTAAGGTACTACAAGTAGTGCAAACAAGTCCTTTCAACAAATTCCGTGACCCTTAGAGACTAAAACAGATCAAGAGCACTAAAAGGGGGGGTGAATTAGTACAGCGGAAAACTTTCGACGATTAAAACTGCATTCATACGTTGAAATCCGATTCCGACGTAAAAGTCGTTTCGTGCGGATAATAACTTTGAAAGCTTACGGAAACGTATTTGAAGTAAAATAAGGAAAGCAGTTTGCAGTTAAGATAAATAGTACAAAGGAAATGCAAACTAGATTTTAGAGTGGTTCAGTCAAACGTGACCTATATCCACTTTCGGCTTCCTTCGACGACGAGATCATCGGCGTCTACTAGAGGCCTTCCTTCAATAGGCGAAGGCCAACCACCCTTTTACAATTTCACTCCTTTTGACGGGCTTAGGAGACAACCCTTACAGAATTTTCACTCCTCTCTTGAATGATCAAAACTTGGAAGAAAAGAGGGTGGAGAACTTTTAGCCTTTATAACACTTTTGAGCTCTAAAATCACAAAGTAAGATTAAGCTTTCGATGTTTTTTCTGTGCCCTTTCATGCAGGAAAGGGTGGGGTTTATATAGGCCCCAACTGATTTGAATTTGGAGCTCAAATGTGTCATCTCCCGGTTTTTCGGGGTCCTGGAGGTACTACCGCCATAACTGGGTGGTACTACCTCTCGGAGACCGAGCACAGGCGATACCACCGCTTGACAGGGGCGGTACCATCGCCCAGTCTCGCTCGGAGACTGAGCCCAGGCAGTACCACCACCTGATAGGGGCGGTACCACCGCCCAGTCTCGCTCGGAGACTGAGCCCAAGTGGTACCACCGCCTGACCTAGGCGGTTGCACCGCCCAGCTTTCCTGGGAGATTGAGCTCCTAGGTGGTGCCACCGCTTGGCAGGAATTCTGGTCCGAATGGTTTGATCCATTCGGCCCAATTTGGGTCTATCAAGGGCCCAATTGCCCCCTTAATTAAGTTAATGGGATTACCTCCCATTCCTAACTTAATCTACATGCTAACTATGATATTTAAGACATTAATATTGTAACTTGCTCCGATGCGTCAATTGCTTCTTTCGGCGAGCTTCCGGTGAACTTCCGGCGAACATCCGACAAACCCTCGGCGATGCTCCGATGGACTTCCGGCAAACTCCTGGACTTGCGACAATCCACTTGGTGAGTTTCGACGAGCTTCTTTGGCAAGCTCCTGGACTTCTCGGATTTGTTCCCGCAGAAACTCCAACGACCGTCCGGACTTCCGTCGAACTCTCGAACCCCCAACGTGATCATGGTCTTGACTCCGACGTAACTCCTGCTGCATGTCTTACTTCCATCGTAGTTAATCATGTACATATAAAACAAACTTCGATCTAGACAATTAATACTAAGCATTAATCAAGTTGTCCGCCATGTCATTGGTCCCTCGACGCTTCGTCCGATTCTTCAGCGCATCGTCCTCTCCTACGGCCTATTGCCCAATCGGTCAGTTGACTCCGCAACTCTGATATCCTTGGCGCAATACCCGCTCTTCTTGGCCCGATGCCCGAATCCACGGCCCGAAGCCTTCTGTCGATATGTCGACCGATCCACCGGCCCGACGTCCAATCTTCTGACATGTTCCTCTGGCCCAACATGATTTTTCCTGCTTTAATTGTCTCATCCTGATCGAAGCATCCTGCGTCACACAAAACACAGATTAAAACATAAACACAATTATCAATTGGTTTCATCATCAAAATACGAGATTCAACAATCTCCCCCTTTTTTATTATGACAACCAATTGATGACGGAGTTAAACTTAACTCCCGGAGTTTAAACAAACTCCCCCTATCAATATGGCTTATTGATAGAAACTCTTGGATTAAAAAATCCAAGCAACATGTCATGATAAAATCATGACATATAATCAACATACTTCTCCCCCTTTGTCATCAACAAAAAGGAGAAGTACCACAACCAAAGTGTTTTGATATATAGATTCAAATCATTGCATGAAAAACATAGTATCAAATTTTATCATCATGCAATTTATAAGCTTGAAAATTTACCAAGTGCTACATCATGCTTAAAACATTCAAGCTATCAAGTTGTAGATATGCAAGGTAGCAAGATAGCATGTTCTATATCATGCAAGCTAGCAATTTAGAGAAGTTCAAGAAAGCAACGCTTGCTTCTTGAAATATGCAAGTTTGTACATTTTGCTAGGTGTGCAAGTTTGGCATATTTTGCTTCTTGAGATAGGCAAGATAGTAATTTTGGTGATGTTCAATATAGCAAGTTCTTTCTTCTCTTTTGAGAAGTGCGATTTTTTCTTTCTTTGCAATACGCAAGTTAGTTATTTTTGCTTTCTTCTTGTATTGTGCAAGCTAGCATTTTTTATTTTGAGATGTGCATATTAGCAACTCTTTCTCCCCTTTGTCATTGGCAAAAAGAAGGGAATACCCTTTACGTCAATATCTAAATCATGACAAAGATAAATAGCATCGATGAAAATTCAAGTCGTGAATGTTAAAACAATTATTTTATCATGAATATTTCATCATTGCATGCATCATTATCATAAGTTAAAGTATTGCTTGCATAATGTCAAATCATCATGTATATAAAATATAACATCATCATTACATGTATGATTCCAAATCATCATTCTATCAGAAAATCAAAGTGTCTTCATGTATATAAAATATAATTATTGATTTTCACATTATTTCAAAAAAAAATCAAAGTGTTGCATGTATTTTTGTCTAAGGAAAAAATCATAGTGTTGCATGCATTTTTATCTAAGGGAAAAATCATAGTGTTGCATGCATCATTCCAAAACATTTCAAGCCATGCAAGCCATAAATACAAAGAAATCATGTCATGAAGGATAAAAACATTTAAATACCAAAAGACATGATTTATATAGTAAATATCTTCTTTAAATAAAATATCAAGAAAAATCATAGGAGTACAAAGAAGAGATCTTGTTTTAAAAGAAAATCAAGTAATAAATCCAAGAACTCATAAGGAAAAATCATGATTCATTTAGAAAATCTTCTGTTAAGAAAATATCAAATAGAATCGTAGGAGATCGATTAATGAGAAATTTTGATTCATAATAAAATCTCATGTATTGAATGTCGAGAAATCAAAATGATGATTCATAAAAAAAATCACAAGTTATATTCAAGAGAAAAATCATCATTCATTTTCAATTCATTCAATTTGTCAAATCAACATTTCTTGGGTATGCATAATATCAAAACATAGTTTCAAATCTTTAACATATAATATACATAAATTCAAAAATCGAAAGGAGAAGGGAAGAATTCAAAGGTACAAAGATTTCAACCATCTCATAAACAAATGAAGGATCAAGTCATGAATCCAAAATTCTATGAATCATTTTGACAAATCTCCTTTTAAATAATCAAAATGATCATAAAAGGAAATCTCATATTATTCCAAGAAATCAAGATCATGATTTTAATAAAACTCATCTCAAATTCAAATCATCAAAATCATTTTTATGGTTCACAAAATTCATAACATAAGTAGATTCATGATTTCATTGATAATATATTTTTTCTTTTTTAAGTATTTCATTTTAAGTGATTGATTTCATGTTAGCATGTTTTTTCATTTATATTAAATAAAAACATGCATCAACGTTTAGGATTGAAAAATGAATTTCGTCATAAAACCATCAAGATAAATAGATTTTCAAAAATAAATTGTTAGGATCAAGAAAATCCGAAAATGAAATTTAACACTTTCATGCATTCGGACATAGTTTTGCTATAGATTTTCAGCATTCGGACATGGTTTTGCTATAGATTTTCAAACACAATCATGAAGATAAAACATGCTCATGATCATGAAAATTTTTGTATCCAAAACACATAATTTCCAATATGTTATTAAGGCATGTAATAGTGTAAAGTTCTCATTATAGCAATTAAGTGAATGAATTAACAACGTCCGAAAAATGATTTTAATAAGTTCATGCATTCGGACATATTTTTGCCATATGTTTTTCAAATACACTCATGAAAATAACACATGCTTGTCATCATATATAACTTAAAATCTCATGCATAAAATTGTCAATCATGATATCAAAATATTTAATATTACATCATTATGCATTTCTTCAAATCAAACATGATTTTATTTAATCAAAATCGAGAAATAACAATGGAAATCAACATGATACACATTATTACTTCTTAACCACATATAGCATGATTTCATATTTTCAATCAAAATTATTTTATTTGTTTATCATAAAATATATATTTTTTATGATTATTTTTAAAACTACTAGTATGATCATAATTTTTACATTTTTTATTTTTTTAACATGTAATTATTAAAAATAAATTTCTAAATAAAATAAGAAAGAAAATGCATCATGGAAAGCATCATGTTATTTCAAAATAAATTAGGAAGATTTCGATTACCTCATCATTGAAAGCGGTTAAGGCATAGTTTACCACCTCGTCTTTCTTGATTTTCTCCTCATCTTCAGAGGAGCTCGATTTATCCCAATTTTTATTCTTCTTCTTGCGTTCAAAGCAAGTAGTTCCATTCTTTTTGCTTTTTAATTTTTGTTTCATTTGTAGTTTAAGTTCACCATCACTTGAGCTTATGCTCGAGTGGTCTTCAAATGTTCTATGTCCTAAATCCTTCCTGTTCTTTGAAAAGTTGTTTTGTTCATCATGTTCATTATGTGCATTGTGTAATATTTCATATGTCATCAACGAACCAATTAGTTCTTCAAGTGGTAAGTTGTTTAGGTTTTTAGCTTCTTGTATCGCAGTTACTTTTGAATTCCAATTTTTAGAAAGAGAACGCAAATTCTTGTTTACAAGTTCAAAATCCGAAAAACTTCTACCAAGTGCTTTTAAACCATTGATGACATCCGTAAAACGGGTGTACATGTCTCCAATGGTTTCGCTTGGTTTTATGTGAAACAATTCAAAATCGTGCATTAAAAATTTGATTTTCGAATCTTTTAGTCTACTTGTGCCTTCGTGAGTGGTTTCAAGAATATGCCAAATGTCGAAAGTCGTTTCGCACATAGAAACCCGATTAAACTCGTTTTTATCTAAAGCGCAAAATAGAGCATTCATAGCTCTAGCATTTAAAGAAAACTTCTTCTCCAAATCATTCTAATGGTTCATTGGAAGAGAAGACATTTGAAAACCAAATTCAATTAATGTGTCATAACTCGAGATTCAACGAAAGCAAGAAAACTCTCATTCGAGTTTTCCAATAAGTGTAGTCCGTCCCATTGAAGAAGGGAGGACGAATGCGAGAGTGACTCTCTTGGTTGCCAAAAAGAGACATTTCTCTTGGGTGTTAATCTAAGTGAGAAATAACAAGGCTCTGATACCAATTGTTAGGATCAAGAGTACTAAGAGGAGGGGGGGGTGGGGTGAATTAGTGCAGCGGAAAACTTTCGACGATTAAAACTGCGTTCGTACGTTGAAATCCGATTCCGACATAAAAGTCATTTCGTGCAGATAATAACTTTAAAAGCTTACGGAAACGTATTTGAAGTAAAGTAAGGAAAGTAGCTTGTAGTTAAGATAAATAGCACAAAGGAAATGCAAACCAGATTTTAGAGTGGTTCGATCAAACGTGACCTATATCCACACTTTCGGATTCCTCCTCCGACGAGGTCACCGGCGTCTACTAGAGGCCTTCCTTCAATAAGCGAAGGCCAACCACCCTTTTACAGTTTCACTCCTTTTGACGGGCTTAGGAGACAACCCTTACAAAATTTTCACTCCTCTCTTGAATGATCAAAACTTGGAAGAAAAGAGGAAGGAGAACTTTTGACCTTTACATCACTTTTGAGCTCTAAAATCACAAAGTAAGATCAAGATTTCGGTGTTTTTTCTATGCCCATTCATGCAGGAAAGGGTGGGGTTTATATAGGCCCCAACTGATTTGAATTTAGAGCTCAAATGTGTCATCACCCGATTTTTCGGGGTCCTGACGGTACTACCGTCATAACTGGGCGGTACTACCTCTCGGAGATCGAGCTCAGGCGGTACCACCACTTGACAAGGGCAGTACCACCGCCCAGTCTCGCTCGGAGACTGAGCCCAGGCGGTACCACCACCTGACCTGGGTGGTTGCACCGCCCAGCTTTCCTGGGAGACTGAGCTCTTGGGCGGTGCCACCGCTTAGCAGGAATTCTGGTCAAAATGGATTGATCCATTTAGCCCAATTTGAGTCTATCAAGGGCCCAATTACCCCCCTGATTAAGTTAATGAGATCACCTCCCATTCCTAACTTAATCCACATGCTATCTACGATATTTAAGACATTAATACTGCAACTTGCTCCGGTGCGTCAATCACTTCTTTCGGCGAGCTTCCGACGAACTTCTGGCGAACATCCGATGAACCCTCGGCGATGCTCCGGTAGACTTCTGGCAAACTCCTGGACTTGCGACAATCCACTTGGCGAGTTCCGACGAGCTTCTTTGGCAAGCTCCTGGACTTCTCGAATTTGTTCCCGTAAAACCTCCGACGACTATCCGGACTTCTGTCGAACTCTCGAACCCCTAATGTGATCATGGTCTTGATTCCAGCGTAACTCCTGCTGCATGTCTTACTTCCATCGTATTTAATCCTGCATATGTAAAACAAACTTCGATCTAGATAATTAATACTAAGCATTAATCAAGTTGTCCGACATGTCATTGGTCCCTCGATGCTTCGTTCGATTCTTTGGCGCATCGTCCTCTCTTGCGGCCTATTGCCCAATCGGTCAGTTGACTCCGTAACTCCGATATCCTTGGCGCAATACCCGCTCTTCTTGGTTCGATGCACGAATCCACGACCCGAAGCCTTCTGTCGATACGTCGACCGATCCACCGGCCCAACGTCCAATCTTCTGACATGTTCCTCCGGCCCAACATGATTTTTCCTGCTTTAATTGTCTCATCCTGATCGAAATATCCTACGTCACTCAAAATACAGATTAAAACATAAACACAATTATCAATTGATTTAATCATAAAAAATACGAGATACAATACTATCTAGAGTCTAAGAAAAGGCCCACTATATAAGTACAGTAGAGATGGCGACTTCTGCATCATATTTAAGGATGATGACAGACTCCAAATCAGCTAACAGTGGCTCAACCAAATAGAAAGCAAATACAACTCAAAAGACTAAGTACATATTTTTGACCCTCTTTAACTGAGATTTAGAAGAAATGAACTTCAAGAAAAACCTTGAACTACTTACCTCAAACTCAACCCATGGCTAGACTAAAACTGGGATCAACCTTCACACCTTAAGTCAAATGCTCAATCTTAATCCATTAGCTGAACTAGGATTATTGATGATTCAATTTCCTTCCATCATGAATGAGCATATGCTTATGACATTTTGTTGTGCCTTGGACCCTAAAATTTATCTTCAAAGAACAGTTTGCCACATTGACCAAACCTGATCCTATCTGACCAATCCAATTTCGGCTGATTCTTGGACTTATCTGGCAATCTGATAATGATAAATTATGATGATGTCATTAAAGAAGGAAGAAGAAGGGAAAAAGGATGAAGAGGAATTAAGAGAATTGGAAGAAGAGGAGAAAGGTTAAGGAGGCACAAGGATATAAAGATGAAGCTCACTGATAAGGAGATACTCTGCTCATTCTAAAGTGTTGTGCCTCAATCTCGATGGAGACAGAACCAGGATGTGACAAAAAGTCCAAAACATCTTTGCTCACTATTTTCTAATCTTTTAATCAATATATTTATAAAAAATAATGATATCAGAGGATTATATCATTATTGACACCCTATAGTCAGTGTAACTGGTTTTTTTGCACTCTATAGTCAATAGACCTGGTACTAGCTAATAATAATTAAAAAGAAAAAAAGGAAAACTGTACACCTACCTAAAGAACACCCTTGTCGCAGCCATAACCTCCACCTCTGCTGCCTCCTCTTTCTTCTCCTATTTCCTCACTTATTTCTTAGTTTATTTAGTCATGTTCTTGAGCTCCTCACACAATCCTAAGTTGCAATTAAGATTGAACAGCATATCAAGACTCATGATAAAGGTCTTTTAGTGATCTTTTGAACTAAGTAGTTTCACTTGAAGTTGGACTAGCGAGAAATCACTAAAAATCGAAATGATTGGAACAACATATCAAGACCT
Organism: Musa acuminata AAA Group; assembly: GCF_036884655.1. Taxonomy (NCBI): domain Eukaryota; kingdom Viridiplantae; phylum Streptophyta; class Magnoliopsida; order Zingiberales; family Musaceae; genus Musa; species Musa acuminata. The sequence goes on from NC_088354.1 coordinate 17,628,996, forward strand.
AAGATTAAGGTCTCTTAAAGATCTGTTGAACAAAGTAGTTTAACTTGTAGTTGGACTAATGAGAAATTACTCAAAATTGAAAAGGTTGGAGACCATGTCCATGCTTAAACCAATACAGGGTGGAAAACTGGTAACAAATGGAATTTAATTGATTTTATGTATCTAAAATGTATTAATTTTTTTTAAAAATTGTTTAGTTTGGTTTCTGCTAATACAATCCAAAGTTTAGTTTCTGTTAATACAATCCAAAGCCAGTGTTGCAGATGTTCAACGATCCCAATCTCACAGGCCTGCTTCAATGTTTGAATATTGAAATTCAATCTACTGTTTGTTGTCTTGCCATGGAAACATATAATAAGAAATCATGATGGATACAAAAGCAATCCTGGTCATACAAGGATTAGAAAGTGTCAATAACTCAAGGACACTGGATCTCAAAATATCTAAAAGATTAGGATTAGTATGTTTCACATGCAAATCAATTATTAGGATATAGGATCAGGGGTAGCATAAAAGGAGGGTACTGAATTAGGTTGTCCTACAACTGAAACCAAATATAACAATCCAGGGCAGCAGAAGCACTTCAGAAATGTGATTCAATTAACAAGAGCAAGTACTAGATGAAGCAGACACAATAACTGTGAATTAAGAAGAAACCGAAAGAATGATTACAAGGTTTTCTAGTTATTTGACAATGTTGTCCTATGTTCCCTCACTAACATCCCCACTGATGATTTCCACTAATAAAGTCCTCTTTCAAGGAATGAAGGTCATAGAACTCGCAACTGATCTTTTAGCAAACCAAAAGCCACACCTTGCATACAAAGATACAATCCACATCTCACCCAACTTGACCTCATCCACAAGTATCTCAAATATAATCAACAATCTTCTCTCAAAATAAGAACAAATATGTTTGTTAAAAACTTCTATACAATGAATATGAAGCAATTAAATATCAAAAAACTATTGAGTCAGTTTCCTCAAGCTGCAGTTGGCTTTTCTCAAGCTAATTTGTTAGGACTCTAACTAGGAGAGTCCTAATTGAGAGGGACATTCATGTAAAACCTACCTAAGCCGACCCCTATTAAAGAGGTGAAGAGGCCGACTAGGATTAGGAGGTTGTTTCTTAGAGAAGAATTAGGAGTTGTAAAGGAATAGAAGTCCTATTAGGAGTTGGTTAGAAGTAGAGTCTTGAGTATGAGTCCTATTAGGGGTTAGGGTTTAGAAGCCCTATAAATAGCCATGTATTCCTCCTCTTTTCGTAGGCAATAGATGAATCTTTTCTGCAGCCTTTGAGTAGCAACTTGGAAGGAGGAACCCCTATAGAGTTCCAAGGAGGCCGATCCCCTAAAGAGATCAACTCCAAGTTTAGAATCTGTAAGGGTTCTAACACATGGTATCAGAGCAGTGTTCTTGGTATCTCTCTGCCCTTCCACAGCCATCCATCAGCCCTCCACAACCGTCCAAAGAAATTCTCACAATTACTTAAAAGATCGTCGTCAAATTCTGCCATCATCTCCACCATCACAAATCATCTTTTGATCCCCCCGTGAATTGCAACAGGTTCTGGTTTCCTACCTTACTGCTGCTGCAATTTAGTTATCTTTATTCAAAAATCCAAAAAAAAATTGTTCCTATATTACTACATAAACTTTTCGTCGTAAGGTTTTCATCTCTACGACGAAAGATACATTGCAGAATTCCAGCCGCATAGCATAGTCTGTTTGATCTTCCTATTGTATTTTTTCTATCCAAATCTCTACGAAATTTTTATGACAGCTTTGACACTTTATAATAGCATATTTTCCTTTAGTTTTATAAAAAAAATTCTTAATATAAACCATTGATCTTTTACGTCTAAACTATTATACTTGAAAATATGTACAGTAAAATTTCAGCCGTAGAGCACAGCTTGTTTAATCTTGCTACTATGTTTTTTCTGTCCAAATCTTTATAAAATTTTTATGATAGCTTTGAAACTTCCTAACAGTGGATTTCCCTTTGGTTTCGTCGAAAAATTCTCAATATAAACTACTGATCTTTTACGTCCAATCTGCTATACTTGAAAATCTGTGCTGCAGAAAATTTCAGCCATATATTGTTTCCTTAACCCATCTATTTACAATCTTTTTTGAATGAAATTTCTTATAAACTTCATAGATTATCTTAGCTTCCATCTAAGATTGATCTATTGAGGAATTTATCTCTAAAAATGATTTTGTGTTGCTGTAAATTTTCATCATAAACTGCTGAAATTTTTCGACGAGAATTCTGCTATTGCAACTTGCACCAATTTCCTTGATGTTATACTGCTAAAATTTTCTTGATTAAATTGGACATCCTTGCTGTCATATAAACTGAGATTTTACTATCAATTCCTTCCTTAAATTTCTCAAGTTTTTGGTAAAAATTTTATCGAGAAACCATTGTTTCTTCGACGATAATTCTGCTCTTACAAGACAACACATACCTGCAGCAATTTCCATTGATTTCTATCAAACCTTTGCTGCCATCTACCACAGATCTAAAACTTTCATTCACAGCCCTAAAACTCCACTAAACCACACCCTCAAACTGCACCCAAAATAGCCACAAAACAAGCCTAAACCGTAACCTACATCCACTAATCCACCAACCCTTTCGACCATCACTTCTCTCAACCTATACATGCCTTTAACCCGACAACAAAAGAGAGATCTTAACATCATAGATTTGGAGGCATATACTATGGCATCTAAGGAGGCAATCAATGCTAAATTCGAAGCCTTCGAGGCGCGAATGAAAGATAAGATTCAGACTCTCTTTACCGAACTCAGTTTGGGTCGACCACCAAGCCCGAAGAAATCACATCAAGGGGAGAGCTTTAACCAATCGCACCAAGCCCGAAGAGATAACTTCCAAGAGAGGGGAGGTTCTATGATCGATCCCAACTATCCACGCATGAGGGTAGACTTCCCTAGATGGGAAAAAGGAGACCCGATTGGTTGGATCTTGCGCGCGGAGCGATATTTTCGATACCACAAAACCGTGGACGCATCTATGGTAAAAATTACAGCTATACATCTTGAAGGGGATGTCATACAGTGGTTTGACTGGTTTGAACACACTCATGGAGTCCTCTCATGGCGACAATTCAAAGAAGGACTGATGATCCGCTTCGAACCAACCGATTACGAGAACATTGACGGACAACTAGCAAAGATCCGACAAACCTCCACCATTCAAGAGTACCAAACCAGGTTTGAAAGGTTATCTAATCAAACTCATGATTGGTCTAAAAAATAGCTATTGGGGACCTTCATTGAGGGCTTGAAATTGGAGATCCGGGGAGAAGTTAAAGCATGACAACCGTACATGCTTATGGTAGCCATCTCTTTCGTACGATTTCAAGAGAAGCGATTGAACCATGAAGCCCGGAGGACTAGGGTTGCTCCCCAACCACCAATACCGAAGCCCTCAGCCCCCCCTACTATTAACCGAGTCCCTGCACCAAAAAGTTATGACAAGAGAAGAACTTTGGGAGCGATCTGCAAAGGGGTTATATTGGCATTGCGACGAGCCATGAGCATCGCTGTAGTAAAGGGAGACTTCTTATGATTGAACCAATAGAAGAAGATGTCATTGAACATCTAGAAGAGAGTCTTGAATATGAAGAAGAAGTTGCAGAAGAAGAGCCACAACCGACCGAAGTTATAGTACATGTACTAGCCGGCTACTCAAACCTACAAATGATGAAAGTTGGAGGCCTTCTCAAACAATAACCGATCACTGTTCTCATCGACACGAGCAGCACTAATAACTTCCTAAATAGTAAGGTTGATGTCTGGATAGCCTTTCCTATCGAGAATTGCAGTAGGTTTGACGTTAAGGTCGCCGACGGATGGATTTTGAAGTATGATCGTAGGCGCCCACGAGGGAAACTGTTGCTATAGGACCAAGAGATAATTGCATATTTCTTCCTCCCTCTTGATGATCATGAGGCCATGCTCAGAATTGAATAGTTGACGATATTAGTTGATATTTCCTGAAATTTTATGAAACTAATTATGAAATTTTACAGTAAGGGGAAATAGGTGATACTGCACGTGAAACGTGGGGGCGACGTAATGACGATTTGCACACAACAAATGGAGAAGGTTTTGCATAAAGCATGCAACGGCTTTTTAGTACAATTTGAGCAACAAACTAAGGGAGAGCCAATAGAATTTGAAGATCCAAACCTACTTCCTTTGTTTACTGAATTTTTAGATATATTTGACGAATCGCATAACCTACCTCTTACCCGTCGGCATGATCATTATATAACAATTCTTCCAGGCAAACCTCCAGCAAATACTCAGCCATATCAGTATCTACATCTCCAGAAGGATGAAATAGAAAGGATTGTAAAAGATATGCTCGAAACAGGAGTTATTCGGCCAAGTTGCAGCCTTTACTCTTCACTGGTGCTACTTGTATGCAAGAAGAACGAAACATGACGAATATGTGTTAATTACCGAGCTCTCAATAGCATAACTATCAAGTATAAATATCCTATTCCAGTAGTAGATGAATTGCTAGATGAAAGGGAGCATAAATCTTTACAAAGCTGGACCTTCGATCCGGGTATCATCAAATACGAGTGTGCGAAGAAGACATACCAAAAATCACATTTCGAACACACAACGACCACTACAAATTTTTGCTTTCTTCAAAAAAATGTAGAATATCTTGGGCATATCATATTAGAGGAAGGTGTGATGATGGACCCCTCCAAAATAGAAGTAATGCATAACTGGCCAACCCCGAGGAACATAAAATTACTACATGGCTTTCTCGGTTTAACAAGCTATAACCATAAGTTCATGAAAAACTATGGAAAGATCAGTGCACCACACTCACTTCTTTACTGAAAAATGATACCTTCTAATGGTCGGACATAGCCTCCACTACCTTCGACAAACTCAAGGCAGCCATGATGACGATGCCGGTGCTAGCGCTACTAGATTTTAGCCGACCCTTCATCATTAAGGCTGATGTATCTAGAGTCAGAATTGGAGACGTTCTCATTTAAGATGGTTGACCACTCACATACACTAGCAAGGCATTATCTCCCTCCTATCAAAATATATCAACATATGATAAGGAGATGCTCGCCATTGTGCACGCAACAACGAGATGGAGATCGTACTTGATCGAGTGATGCTTTCAAATCAAGACCGGCCATAAAAGTGTTGAATCTCGTATTTTGATGATGAAACCACTTGATATGTGTTTATGATTTAAACTGCATTTTGAGCGATGCAGGTATATTCGATCAGGTTTAGACAGTTGACGCAGGAGGAATTGACGTTGCACCGGAAGAGATCACGTTAAGATATTGGATGGCTGAATGCTTCGGACGTCGGGCATCGGGCCAAGGAGAGCGAAATTGCGCCAAGGATATCAGGGTTGCGGAGGTCAACCGTCGATTGGGCAACAAGCCGCAAGAGAGGACGATGTACCGAAGAATCGAACGAAGCGCCAACCAATGACGTGCCGGGCAATAGAATGTCAATTCGCGTTGTAATAATTGTCTAGATCGGAGTTGAGTTTTGGTTTGTGTGTGCAGGATTAACTACGATAACGATGAAGACATAAAGCGAAACAAAGTGCTGGAGTCAAGCGTGAAGGATTCATTGGGAGTTTGAGAGTTCGACGGAAGTTCGAAGGTTCGTCGGGAATGCTGCCGCAACTAGCCGAGAATGAGTAGGGAGCTTGCCGAAGGGTTTTTCGGAAGCTCGCCGGAAGGTTCGTTGGAAGTTCGCGGAGCTCACCGAGAAAGATCGGAGCTTACCGAAGAAGCTCGTTGGAACTCGCCAAGATCAAATCGTGAAGTCTAGGAGCTTGCCGGGAGTCCGCAGAATGGTTTCCGAGAGTTTATTAGAAGACCGTCGGAAGTTCGTCGGAAGCTCGCCGGAAGAAGTCTTGACTTACGAACTTTGTAATAGCTTAGAAAATATCTTTAAATTCATAGTTAGCACGTTAATTAGGGTTAGGATTAGGTGTTAATCCTATAACCCAAGTAGGGGCCAATTGGGCCCGAGTTCGGACTGGTTTGGGCCAAGTTTGGAGCCCAACTAGTGAGCTGAATTGGCCTAGGCGGTGGCATCGCCCAGCACCCGAGAGCTGGGCGGTGGCACCGCTTGACTAGGTGGTGGCACCACCCAGCACTGTCAATGTCTGACAGTGACAGGCGGTGGCACCGCCAGCATCGGGAACCCAAAGAGAATTCAAATTTTAGAGCCCAAATTTGAATCCTCTTGAGGCCTATAAATACCCCTCAAATCTCAGCTGAGATTACAACTTTTTGAGCAGCAATTGTTTGAGAGAAAGGTCTTAGAAAAGTCTTTGCTAGTCTTGTTTTCAATTTGCTAGTGTTCACCTCCTTCTTTCTTGCTGAAAATCTGTAAGAGAGTGAACCGCTTGTAAAAAGTTGTAAGAGGGGTATTTGCCCTTCCATTTCAAGAGATTTGCTAGTGGAAGGTGGGAGCCTCATCGAAGAGGGGCCTCGCAAGTGGATGTAGGTCATTTGACCGAACCACTGTAAAATCGACGTGATTTCTGGTTTGCATTTACTTATTGTCATTTACATTACTGCAAACCATTTGCACTTTAATGCTCTACTTCTTCGTCTCCATCTTACTTATCTCTTCAAGTTAAAACGCAATCGAAACGGTTTCAAACGAAAACGTTACTTTTATCATACGAAGTTTTCGAAAGTGTTTAAATCGTCAAAAGTTTATCACACTTTACCGCTGCACTAATTCACCCCCCCCTCTTAGTGCCGCTCCGATCCTAACAATTGGTATCAGAGCAACGTTTTTCTACCTTGGTTTAACACCCAAATAGAAATGGCTCTTTACGGCTTTCAAGAGGGTCACTCTCTCATTTGTCCTCCATTTTTCAATGGGACGGACTACACTTATTGGAAAACTCGAATGAGAGTTTTCTTACTTTCTTTGGATTTGAATTTATGGCACATAGTCGAAAATGGATTTGAAATGTCTTCTCTTCCAATGAACCAATGGAATGATTTGGAGAAGAAGATGTTTTCTTTAAACGCAAAGGCTATGAATGCCTTATTTTGCGCTTTGGACAAAAATGAGTTCAATCGGGTTTTTTTATGCGAAACGGCTTTCGACATATGGCACACTCTTGAAATCACACACGAAGGCACTTCTAGAGTTAAAGATTCGAAAATCAACATTTTAATGCATGATTTCGAGCTTTTTCAAATGAAGCCGAGCGAAACCATTGTTGACATGTACACCCATTTCACGGATGTCGTCAATGGTCTACAAGCTCTTGGCAAATGTTTCTCAAATTTTGAACTTGTTAGTAAAGTTTTACGATCACTTTCTAAAGCTTGGGAATCAAAAGTAACGGCAATACAAGAAACAAAAGATTTAAATATTTTTCCACTTAAAGAACTAATTGGTTCATTGATGACATATGAAATGGTTCACAATACACATGATGAACAAAATCACCTTCCAAAGAACAGGAAGGATTTGGAACTCCAGACAAATGAATACCACTTGAACGATGACTCAAGTGATGAGGACAATGTTGAACTTGAACTTCGAACACTAAATCTTAATAAGTTTATTAAACAAAAATCTAAAATAAACAATGAACTTGAACGGAGGAAGAGGCCAAAGAAGAGGAAGGCAACCAAGGATGAATCAAAAACTTCTAAAGGTGAAACGGCAAATTGGGCTTTGACGGGCTTCGGCTACAAGGTAAGTAACTCAACTCTCTTGAATTATTTTGAAATTACTTGATGTTTTCCATGATGCATTTTCTCTTTTCTTTTGAATAATTATTTTTCTTGAAAATTGTATGTTTTATGTTAATAAAATAAAATGTTAGATTTAAATAATTATATATATGTGCTTGAGAAGCAAGAATGTGTATTTTGATGATTTCCATATTAACCTTCAATGATGGTGCATGGTTTTTATATGGAAGGCTTGATGATTTTTTTTTAAACATTGTCTTTGGTTTTCAAACATGATGTATGTTTTTGACATAAGAACAAAACTTGAGCATGCTAATATAAAGTCAATCACATAAATTAAAACTAAAGAAGTTTTAGTTATCTATAAGAATCATTCAAAATTATGTTCAATGAAACCATTGCATAATGATGTAATGAAAATATTAAACATTTTGAAACCATGTTTTAGTGTCATACATAATGATCATGCTTGATAAATTTCGAAATTATGCATATGAATCTTGTGATTTATGGATTATTGATTTTTACCATAATGAAAGTGCCTTATTAATCTTTGTTGTAATAAATCTTACACTTTCGGTTTTAAACATTATACATGTTTTTATTTGGTATAAGTGAAATAAAATCATATGAATTGAAACAACTAAAAAGAGGAAAATATTTTTTCCTTGAAAAATTATTTTTCTCTATCCTATTGATCTTGATTTTTATTATGATAAATCTATGTATACCATTTTGAATCTCTTGAAAGTAATGTTGATATTTTGATGATTTAAATTTGAAATGAGTTTTATCAAAATCATGATATTGATTTCTTGGAATAACATGAGATTACCTTATATGATCATTTTGATTCATGGAATTTTGGATTCATGACTTGGTCTTACATTTGTTTATGAGATGGTTGAAATATTTGTACGTTTGAATTCTTCCCTTCTCCTTTCAATTTATGCATGTTATATGTTAAAGATTTAAAACCATGTTTTGGTATCATGCATATCTAAGAAATATTGATGTGACAAATTGAATAAGTTGAAAATGAATGATGATTTTTCTCTTGAATATAACTTATGATATTTTTTATATAAATCATCATTTTGATTTCTCGACATTCGATACATGAGATTTTATTATAAATCAAAATTTCTCATTAATCGATCTTCTACGGTTTTACTTGATATTCTCTTGAGAGGAGATTTTCTAAATGAATCATGATTTTTCCTTGTGAGTTCTTGGAGTTATTACTTGATTTTTCTTTTAAAACAAGATCTCTTCTTTGTACTCCTATAATTTTTCTTGATATTTTATTTAAAGAAGATATTTACTATATGAATCATGTCTTTTGGTATTCAAATGATTTTATCCTTCATGACATGATTTCTTTGTATTTATGGCTTGCATGACTTGAAATGTTTTGGTATAATGCATGCAATGATGAAATATTTATAAAGTTAAAATGATGTATGCAATATTTATGATAATGATGTACATGATGTATTTATTGCATATGATGTGTATCATGAATGCTTTAAATGATGAATGTTTGGTATCATGATCAACATGTTGATAAATGCTTAAAAATTTTAATGTTTGAGTATCATGTATGATATGCTTATTAATGATGATTGATTTATTTTTCGGTATCGTGCATGAAAAATAAGGTTATTGAAATTGTGTATGTTTTAATTTGAATATATAATGATGCACAAATAAGAATGATACTTACCTTTGTCATAATTTGAAAATTGATATAAGGGTCTTCCCTTCTTTTTGACAATGATAAAGGGGAAGCAAGAATTTCTAGCATAGACATCATGAAAAGAGGCAAACTAACTAGCTTGCACAATTCAAGATGAAAGCAAAAATTACACTTCTCAAAAGAGAAGATGCAAATGTAACATTTGCCAAATTGTTTGCTTGCCTCATGTAAAACATTATCTCTTGCTAGTTTGGCATTTTTGCTAGCTTGTATGTTGCAAAACTTGATCACTTTTTCAAACATTTTGCTAGCTTACACTTTGCAAAGAAAGCAAAAATGACACTTCTAGAAGAAAGAGCTTGTTATTTTGAACATCACAAGTTTGCCTATCTTAAGAAACAAAAATTACAAAAGTGCTATCTTGCCTATCTCAAGAAGCAAAACTTGCAACTTGCACATTGCAATAGGAAGCAAGAATTATGAGCTTACACAAGAAAGCTATCTTGCATTTGCTTTCGAAATTTTTGCTAGCTTGTATATTGTGAAACTTAAATATCGTAAAAATTGCTAGCTTGTAGTCTAAAGAGAAGCAAAAAGTTGCTATCTCAAAAGAAGCAAATGTGTTATCTTTCCTATCTTAAGAGTCAAAAATGCTAACTTGCACATCTAGCAAAACTTGACAAATTTGCATATTTCAAGAAGCAAGAGTTGCTTTCTTGAACATCTCAATATTGCTAGCTTGCATGATGTAGAACTTACTATCTTGAACATTACCAAAAGTGCTATCTTGTATGCCGTAAAACTTGCATATCTAAAACCTGATAGCTTGAATGTCCTAAGCATGATGCATTACTTGCTAAATTTTCTAGCTTCAAAACTGCATGATGATAAAACTTAATATTATGTTTTTCATGCAATGAGTTGAACTTATATTACAAACACAAAGAATAGTTGTACTTCTCCTTTTTGTTGATGACAAAGGGGGAGAAGTATGTTGATGACATGATATGCATAAGTTTATGCATATGTTCATGATGATGTGTTGCAAGTATTCATGATGAATATTGAAATGACTTGAATTCAGTTTGAATTCAAGGTTCTATCAATATGGCATATTGATAGGGGGAGTTTGTTTAAACTCCGGGAGTTAAGGTTAACTCCGTCATCAAGGGGTTGTCATCATAAAAAAAGGGGGAGATTGTTGAATCTCGTATTTTGATGATGAAACCACTTGATATGTGTTTATGATTTAAACTGCATTTTGAGCGATGCAGGTCTACTCGATCAGGTTTAGACAGTTGACGCAGGAGGAATTGACGTTGCGCCGGAAGAGATCACTTCAGGATATTGGATGGCTGAATGCTTCGGACGTCGGGCATCGGGCCGAGGAGAGCGAAATTGTGCCAAGGATATCGGGGTTGCAGAGGTCAATCGCCGATTGGGCAACAAGCCGTAAGAGAGGACGATGCACCGAAGAATCGGACGAAGCGCCAACCAATGACGTGCTGGGCAACAGAATGTCAATTTGCGTTGTAATAATTGTTTAGATCGGAGTTGAGTTTTGGTTTGTGTGTGCAGGATTAACTATGATAACGATGAAGACATAAAGCGAAACAAAGTGCTGGAGTCAAGCACGAAGGATTCGTTGGGAGTTCGAGAGTTCGACAGAAGTCCGAAGGTTCGTCGGGAATGCTGCCGGAACTAGCCGAGAATGAGTAGGGAGCTTGCCGAAGGGTTTTTCGGAAGCTCGCCGGAAGGTTCGTTGGAAGTTCACGGAGCTCACCGAGAAAGATTGGAGCTTACCGAAGAAGCTCGTTGGAACTCGCCAAGATCAAATCGTGAAGTCTAGGAGCTTGCTGGGAGTCCGCAGAATGGTTTCCGAGAGTTTATCGGAAGACCGTCGGAAGTTCGTCGGAAGCTCGCCGGAAGAAGTCTTGACTTACGGACTTTGTAATAGCTTAGAAAATATCTTTAAAATTGTAGTTAGCATGTTAATTAGGGTTAGGATTAGGTGTTAATCCTATAACCCAAGTAGGGGCCAATTGGGCCCGAGTTCGGACTGGTTTGGGCCAAGTTTGGAGCCCAACCAGTGAGCTGAATTGGCCTAGGCGGTGCCACCGCCTAGGCTGGGCGATGGCATCGCCCAGCACTCGAGAGCTGGGCGGTGGCACCGCTTGACTGGGCGGTGGCACTGCCTAGCACTGTCAATGTTTGATAGTGACAAGCGGTGGCACCGCCACTGATAGGCGGTGGCACCGCCAGCATCGGGAACCCAATGAGAATTCAAATTTTGGAGCCCAAATTTGAATCCTCTTGAGGCCTATAAATACCCCTCAAATCTCAGCTGAGATTACAACTTTTTGAGCAGCAATTGTTTGAGAGAAAGGTCTTAGAAAAGTCTTTGCTAGTCTTGTTTTCAATTTGCTAGTGTTCACCTCCTTCTTTCTTGCTGAAAATCTGTAAGAGAGTGAACCGCTTATAAAAAGTTGTAAGAGGGGTATTTGCCCTTCCATTTCAAGAGATTTGCTAGTGGAAGGTGGGAGCCTCATCGAAGAGGGGCCTCGCAAGTGGATGTAGGTCATTTGACCGAACCACTGTAAAATCGACGTGATTTCTGGTTTGCATTTACTTATTGTCATTTACATTACTGCAAACCATTTGCACTTTAATGCTCTACTTCTTTGTCTCCATCTTACTTATCTCTTCAAGTTAAAACGCAATCGAAACGGTTTCAAACGAAAACGTTACTTTTATCGTACGAAGTTTTCGAAAGTGTTTAAATCGTCAAAAGTTTATCACACTTTACCGCTGCACTAATTCACCCCCCCCCCCCCCCTCTTAGTGCTGCTCCGATCCTAACAAAAAGCCTAAAATATTTTGTAGAGTAGAAGATATCTTCTCCCAAGCAGTAAAAATGGGTAACAAAGCTTCTTAGATATGATTATGAAATAACTTACAAAAAGGGGAAAGAGAATATTGTTGCAGATGCGCTTTCACGGCTACCTAAGCAAGCTGAATTTTTGGCCATTTCACTTTTGACTTGTGACTTTCTTAAGGATATTAAGAGGGAATGGCAGGAAGATTCAGAGACCAGTAAGATTATAAAAAAATTGGAGGAAGCACTAAGCTCCGTGGCTCATTATAATTGGGACTCAAAAGAATTACGCTATAAGGGACGTACTGTGCTTGTGACAAATTCTACTTGCATCTTCACGAGCAAATTTTGGACAAAGTTATTACATATTATCACGGACAAACTTCTAAATAGGATGTTTGATGTAATGCTTATACATGTCCGTGTCTTTTGGTATGTTCATACTTTACTTAGCATGTAGAGGGACAACCGAAGGCTTAATAGTCTCATTTTAGTTGAGTTGGTGGTCGTTTTACGCTTATAAATAAAGGTTGTGTCATGTGGACACTTATGAGAGATTCTCAGTCTGTAATGGACCATTTTGACCCTTTGTTATGTAATTGTTCAGAGCTTGTAAAGTCTGTTTGTAATTTGCATTGTCTATGAAGTGTTTCTTGGAATGTTTGCTTATGAATCCCGAGTGAGGCATTCTCACTAACCCGTTTTCTCTTTCGTAGGTCCTAAGGGGCCATGGGAGGCTTCGGGGAGGCTGACCTTTGCGGACGGACATGCAAGGGTGCCGCACGACTTAGGCAAAATCAACTAAGTCCGTGACACAAGGTATCAGAGCGGGACAAGCACTCATAGAAACACTTAGCATGCAAAAGTGGGGGACCTAGCGGGGCTGCGTTGAGGGCAGTCAGCACACGCGCGACCGTTTGGGGGAAAATGGGCATGGAGATATAGGGAAAATGAGTTGCTTGGAGGAGCGAACATTTGAGATTGGCATTCAGAGGAATAGCCACGCACAAGAGGCACCACGAGAACAGGCAAGTTTGGAAGAATGCGGAGCGCACAAAGGTTGGGATGGTTGAGTTTGAGCTACGGCTCAACGTTGACAACTATACATGATGGTGCTCAAGGCAAGTGAGGCACTTGGTAAAGGATGAGACCATGCAAGGTGGAATGAGTTGCTCAGCGATTGAAAGAGTTGTGCAAAGCTCATAGAGGTGAGGGGAATTGCTAACTCAAAGATTTCGGTACTCATACATGGGCTTGTATGCGGATGATGGAATGTTCGCGGCCATCCCAAGGCGACCGAAACTCAGCGCCATGGAGCATTGAAACTTTCTCTTCGGCATGTGAAGGATACGTTCGTAGGACGCTGAAGTGTGCAACGAGTTCAGCATGTTGCTAGGCCTTGAGTGGTGCAGTGAGGGCTGTATTGACGTGGAGTCGCAATCTAGCAAGTGCATTTGCAGGAGGCAGAATAATGCACAGTTTGTTCAGCAAATCAGAGTAGTCCAAAGGGGATGGTGGTCTCCGAAACAAAGAGAGATGTTGCTCCAACGGGACAGTTATCTAGGAGGGATAAGTCCCGGCTCTCTAGAGGGAGAATCATGTGGGACGGAACAAGCAGCGAGGAGTTGTCACATGATCTTGCTCGAAAGAATGCATTGGTGGATGTATTGCGAGATCAAGTGGGGGAGTGACCCAAAGCAACACAAATGAAGGCACACTTGGAGTCGATATGGAGATCAGACTCAAGGGAGGGCTGACCTGTGGAATGGTGGGCGCGAGGGCCACCATCAACTCAATGCAAAAACGAGAAGCTGAGCAACTTAGGTGTAACTTGACGAAGTACCCAAGCCGCATGAAGGGAGCCAGCATAGAAGATGGAACATGGAGCAGAGGCACAATGCTTACCTTGGATAGAGGTGAAGGACATGAACTCTTGCAGAGGCAAGAGCAGGATCATGTTGTTCCATGGGTCCTTCATTCTGATGGAGCAGTCTCATCTTGCATGGTGCCAAAGACGAAGGGAGCTTCTGGGCACATGCACCTTATCTCGGAAAAGCATTTGATGGAAGAACTAAGGCGACTCAATTTGCAGAGGTGAAGTTAGGTTTAGAGGGCCTTGGCACGGGGCAAGAGGACGTGGAGGTGGGTACTCTTGAAGAATATGCCACAGTATTCAAGTTGCCATGAAGCAGTGCGCAGCGTAAATTGTGCTAGTAGGGGCAAAGGCCTAGGATCTAGACAATGGTGTACTAATTGCAGCGAAGTCGAGGGACTTCAGGAGCTACTAGGCGACGGACTATCCTAGAGCAGTGCTTCATATAGGTGTGACCCAAGAGTAGGTAGATGAAGTCGATTGCCAAAGGAGCGAACAAAATTGAAGGTGGAAGAGACCCTGTGATGTATTGGCAGAGGCCACATATGGAGGGATCACAATTCGAGTTCATCCCATAAGGATCGGAATGCAATAGAGATGTCACCAGGAGGCGACATGGTGCAGCAGATCGTGGTGGAACAGTTCGTGGCAATGTGATACACATAAATGTGTCCCGTGAGGGACTAGATCATATAGAGGTATAATCGTGAGCTACTGGAAGCTCCACTTCGGTGAACAACACAACAACAAGAAGGGCTATGGATTCAAGGAGTGAATGCCATGGTACCGCAGAGGCGGGTCTTCCATTCGTGCATCGAATTTTGTATCGGATGAAAGCCTTAGCCATCAGCATATGGGGGCTATGTTCCACCAAAGGAAAAGTTCAAATGCAAGTACCAGTGAGTCCCATAGGAGAGACTTGATCATGCAGAGGTATGATCGAAGCAGTTGGAGAGTTGGACTGCTCCGGAGCCTATATTCGCTTAAGAGAGCCCGGCAAGTCAGAGGACAAGGTCGAGTAAGCGAACATTGCTACCAAGGATGCTAAGGAGAATAAAATCAGTGCAAATCCTACAACGTGATGGCAGAGGCAATGCATGGGAGTTGTAGTCTGTCTTTCCATCGACCAAAGGGAGTTGCTTGGAGAACACAGAGGTGTTGAAGCAGGGGGTCGAAAGGGGTGAGGAAGCGACGATGAGTCCAGAGGGACTTAGCTACCCAAAATCAAGTATCAGTTAGAATGAAGGTAGACTCAGAGGAGTGTCACAGAGATATATCTACTGATCGTGAAGAAAAGGGATGCAGATGTGAGGCGACGGATAGTAGGGCCATGGGCATGGTAGCGCCATGGTACCGTAGAGGCGGGACTTCCGTGAAAGTCATTGATCTCTTGCTCTCATGGAGGGAGAGCGCTTGGTCGTGAAAGGGGCCGAGGAGGTGGAGCATGCAGAGGCAAACTCCAAGTACCGAGACAAGGCTGAAGGTCAAAGGCCAAAGAACTTCGTAAGACTGGTGTCAACAAGCTTCTCATCAAGATAGCTGAAAGTGAAGGACTTCAGGTCATGCAAGAGTGCATGACCAAGGAACTATTGAATCTCGTATTTTGATGATGAAACTCCTTGATATATGTTTATGATTTAATCTGCGTTTTGAGTGACGCAGGGTGCTTCGATCAGGATGAGACAATTAAAGCAGGAAAATCATGTTGTGCCGAAGGAACATGTCAGAAGATTGGACGTCGGGCCGGTGGATCAGTCGACGTATCGACAGAAGGCTTCGGGCCATGGACTCGGGCATCGGGCCAAGAAGAGCGGGTATTGTGCCAAGGATATCGGAGTTGCGGAGTCAACTGGCCGATTGGGCAATAGGCTGCAGGAAAGGACGATGCGCCGAAGAATCGGACGAAGCGTCGAGGGACCAATGACATGCCGGACAACTTGGTTAATTGCTTAGGATTAATTGTCTCGATCGAAGTTTTGTTTTAATTGTGCAGGATTAACTATGATAATGATGAAGACATAAAGCGAAACAAAGTATCGGAGTCAAGCGCGATGGATTTGTTGCGAGTTCGAGAGTTCGACGGAAGTCCGAAGGTTCGTTGGGAGTTCGCGGAGCTCGCCGAGAAAGATCGGAGCTTGCCGAAGAAGCTCGTTGGAACTCGCTAAGAACAAATCATGAAGTCTAGGAGCTTGCCGGGAGTCCGCAGAATGGTTTCCGAGAGTTCATCAGAAGACCGCCGGAAGTTTGCCGGAAGCTCGCCAGAAGAAGTCTTGACTTACGGACTTTGTAATAGCTTAGAAAATGTCTTTAAAATCATAGTTAGCACATTAATTAGGGTTAGGATTAGGTGTTAATCCTATAACCCAAGTAGGGGTCAATTAGGCCCAAGTTCGGACTGGTTTGGGCCAAGTTTGGAGCCAAACCAAGTGAGCTGAAATAGTGAAAGAGGTGGCACCGCCCCAGCCAAGAGGTAGCACCGCCCAGGCTATGTCTCCCAGCGAGACTGGGAGGTGCAACCGCCCCAGCCAGGAGGTGGCACCGCTTGGGGCTCAGTCTTCGAGCAAGACTAGGCGGTGCAACCTCCCTGGCAGAGAGGTGGCACCGCCTGAGCTCGGTCTTCGAGCTCTGCCAGGCGGTGCAACCTCTCCAGTCAGGAGGTGCAACCGCCTGATCCCGGAATTCCGGGATTTGATCGTTTTGAGCTCCAAATTTGAATTGGGTTGGGGCCTATAAATACCCCACCCATTCAGCACTGAGACAAGAAGAACTCAAGCCGAAATCTTGATCTTTTCAGTGGTTCTTAGAGCTCAAAACTACTAGTTTTCCTCCTCCTTCTGTTCTTCAAGTTTGAGTTGTAAAGTGAGGAGAGAAAACATTTGTAAGGGTTGTCTCCTAAGCCCACCAAAAGGAGTGAATCTGTAAGAGGGTAGTTGGCCTTCGCCTATTGAAGGAAGGCTTCTAGTTGACGTCGGTGACCTCATCGGTGGAGGAAGCCAAAAGTGGAGTAGGTCAAGACTGACCGAACCACTCTAAATCTCTGGTTTGCGTTTATTTTGAGCACTTTATCATTACTGCAAACCTCCTACTTAGCCTCTGCTCTCTGCGCTTTTACGAACGAATTCTGTGCAGTTTACGTTTACGTCTTGATTTCATTTACAACTGCAAACTGTCTTCTGCGCTTTTACGAACAAGGTTCTGTGCAGTTTACGTTTACGTCTTGATTTTGTTTATAACTGCAAACTGATTTCTGCGAACGAGTTTCTTTGCAGTTTACGTTTACGTCTTGATTCTGTTTATAACTGCAAACTGATTTCTGCGAACAAGTTTCTTTGCAGTTTACGTTTACGTCTTGATTCTGCTTAGACGTAAAATTGTGTTTTAGACGTAAACTACTTTTGAACGTAAAACTACGTTTAGACGTAAAACTGCGTTTAGACGTAAACTGCGTTTAGACGTAAAACTACGTTTAGACGTAAAACTGCGTTTAGACGTAAACTGCGTTTAGACGTAAAACTACGTTTAGACGTAAAACTGTGTTTAGACGTAAAACTGCGTTTAGACGCAAACTGCACTGCGCTCAGACGTAATCTGATCTTAGACGTAAACTGCGCTCAGACGCAAAACTGCGCTTAGATGCAAACTGTGTTTAGACGCAAACTGCGCTTAGACGCAATCTGCGCTTAGACGCAAACTGCACTTAGATACAAACTGTGAATCAGCTTTTGCATCATAATAGTTTCTATCGAACGAACGCAGCTTTCGGTTTTAATCGCTGTAAAATTTCCGCTGCACTAATTCACCCCCCCCCTCTTAGTGCTCTCGATCCTAACAATTGGTATCAGAGCGGGGTATTTCTCATTTCGGATTTACACCCGAGAGAAATGGCTCTTCAAGAGGGCTTTTCGGTCTTTCGTCCACCGTTCTTTAACGGATTGGACTACACTTATTGGAAAACTCGAATGAGAGTTTTCTTGATTTCTCTAAATCTGGATGTATGGAATATCATTGAAAACGGTTTTCAACTTCCCTCTAAACCGATGAACGAATGGTCGGATTTAGAGAAGAAGTACTTTTCTTTAAACGCAAAGGCTATGAATGCCTTATTTTGCGCTTTGGACAAAAATGAGTTCAATCGGGTTTCTTTGTGCGAAACGGCTTTCGATATTTGGCGCGCTCTTGAAATCACGCACGAGGGAACTAGTAGAGTCAAAGACTCGAAAGTTAATATTTTACTGCATGATTTCGAGCTTTTTCATATGAAACCAAGTGAAACCATTGTTGACATGTACACCCGTTTTACGGATGTCGTCAATGGTTTAAAATCACTTGGTAAAAGCTTTTCGAATTTTGAACTCGTTAACAAAGTTTTGCGCTCACTTTCTAAAACTTGGGATTCAAAAGTAACTGCTATTCAAGAATCAAAAAACCTAAACCAATTTCC
Organism: Musa acuminata AAA Group; assembly: GCF_036884655.1. Taxonomy (NCBI): domain Eukaryota; kingdom Viridiplantae; phylum Streptophyta; class Magnoliopsida; order Zingiberales; family Musaceae; genus Musa; species Musa acuminata. The sequence goes on from NC_088354.1 coordinate 17,647,649, forward strand.
ACTTGAAGAACTAATTGGTTCATTGATCACATATGAAATGACGTGCAATGCACGTAAAGAACTTGAGAACCACCTTCCAAAGAACAGGAAGGATTTGGAACTCTGGACAAATGAATGCCACTTGAGCGATGACTCAAGTGATGAGGACAATGATGAACAAAACAACCTTCCAAAGAACAGGAAGGATTTGGGACATAGAACATTTGAAGACCACTCGAGCATAAGCTCAAGTGATGGTGAACTTAAACTACAAATGAAACGAAAATTAAAAAGCAAAAAGAATCAAACTACTTGCTTTAAACGCAAGAAGAAGAACAAAAATTGGGATGAATCGAGCTCCTCCGAAGAAGAGAAAGTCAACAAAAGCAAGGCGGCAAACTACGCCTTAACAGCCCACAATGATGAGGTAATCGAAATCCCCCTAATTTATTTTGAAATTACTTGATGCTTTCATGATGTATTTTTCTCTTTTAGTTTAGAATTAATTTTCTTAAAAATTACATGTTAAAAAAAAAAATTATTATGATCATACTAAGTAATTTCGAAAATGATAATATTGCATATTTTATGATAAACAAATAAAATGATCTTGATTGAAAATATGAAATCATGGTTAAGAAGTAATAATGTGCATTACATTGATTTTCATTGTTATTTCTCGATTTTGATTAAAGATCATGTTTGATTTGAAGAAATGCATAATGATGAAATTAAATATTTCGATTGACAATTTCATGCATGAGATATACATGATGATTTTTGTGATTGATGGTCTTATGATGAAATTCATTTTACGATCCTAAACGTTGATGCATGTTTTCATTTGACATAAATGAAAAGGCATGCTAACATGAAATCGATCACTTAAGATGAAACACTTAAAAAAGGGGAGAAATATATGAATTGATGCTATAAACACTATGCTATGATTATCGCATGCTTGCATCACCAAGAAATATATGATTGCTATCATTGCTATATACCCTGTATCAAGATATCAAACAAAAATTTGCATCATACGAGCTGATATCTTACCATGTGATGCAATGCTACACTTGCCAAAATATTCGAAATGTGTACATCATGCCCTGTATCAAGATATCAAACAAAATCTTGCTTCACAGTTTTACGCATTGATATCTTACTATATGATGAAATGCTACAATTGATGAACACTTGAAATGTAATCCTCTATCTTATTGATTTTTCAATAAATCTATGCTTGTCATACATGAATTTATTGAATGTAATTTTGAGGATGATTTCAGATTTGACAAATGCTTGATTCGTATTTACAACATAAGATACACTTTAAATATGAATCATGCATCAATCATGTTAAATGCTTCAATCATTTTCTATCTCTAGAGTTCTCGATTTTGATGAAATACAAGTGATAAATTCATTTATGATATCTTGTAAATCACTTGAATTATGAATGAGTTTTTTTTATGATGCGTTAAAAGAATCACTTAAAAAGAAAATGCTTTTCCCATCTTATCGAGATTAATGATTTCATGATATTGTGTGAATCTCGAAATTGATTTTGATGAAATAGTAATAACGTTATTCATGTTATGAATCTCAAAAATGATAATATGCTTCATGTGATAATATGAATACACGAAACACTTATGATATGATTTTTATACAATTCCGTGTATTCATAAAATATTTATCTCCTCATCCAATAACTTTTCTTGATATTCCTTATGAGATGAAATGAAATAATGCATGAAATACAAATGAGGAGTTATTAATCATGCATGGTAGGATATAATTTGACAAAATTGATACCATCATGATATGAAACATTTATGATTTGCAATTATGCATGCAATACTTGTGCTTTCTAATTATGATGTGATGTATTGCAAATGATGTAAATCATGATGAGTGCTAAGTTACACATTTTGAAAAGAAATTGCTATATTGAAACATTAATGTAATTATGAATGATGATATGATATTATGCATGTAATACTTCAACTTATGATAATGATGCATGCAATGATAAAATATTCATGATAAAAAATTGTCTTGACATTCATAACTTGATTATTCATCCTTTGTCATGATTTTGAAATCGTTGTAAAAGGAAAAAGAACTACAAAACTGTATTCTTCCTTTCTTTTTGACAATGACAAAGGGGGAGATAGCTAGCTTGCACAAGTCAAGAAGATACAAAAACTTGATTGCTAGCTTGCCTATCTTAAGTAGCAAAGATTGCTAACTTGCTTATTTCAAGAAGCAAAAGTTGTCTTCTTGAACATCACTATCTTGAATATCTCAAGAAGCAAGACTTGCAACCTGCACATTACAATAGGAAGCAATAATCATGAGCCTACACAAGAAAGTTATCTTGCATTTGCTTTCGAAGTTTTTGCTAACTTGTATATCGTAAAAAATTGCTAGCTTGTAGTCTAAAGAGAAGCGAAAAGTTGCTATCTCAAAAGAAGCAAAGGTGCTATCTTGCCTATCTCAAGAAGCAAAACATGCTAACTTGCGCATATAGCAAAGTGGACAAAATTTTCATATTTCAAGAAGCAAGAGTTGCCTTCTTGAACATCTCTAATTTGCTAGCTTGCATGATGTAGAACTTACTATCTTGAACATCTCTAATTTTCATACCAAGTGCTATCTTGTATGCTATAAAACTTGCATATCTAAAACTTGATAGCTTGAATATTCTAAGCATGATTCAAAACTTGCTATATTTTCTAGCAAAATTGCATGATGATAAAACTTGATAATATGTTTTTCATGCACTGAGTTGAACCAATATCACAAACACTTGATTGTGATACTTCTCCTTTTTGTTGATGACAAAGGGGGAGAAGTATGTTGATGACATGACATGTGATGCATAAGTTTATGCATATGTTCATGTTGACGTGTTGCAAGTATTCATGATGAATATTGCAATGACTTGAATTCAGTTTGAATTCAAGGTTCTATCAATAGGGCATATTGATAGGGGGAGTTTGTTTAAACTCTGGGAGTTAAGGTTAACTCCGATTATGATGACATGTTGCTTAGATTTTTGAATCTAAGAGTTTCTATCAATAAGGTATATTGATAGGGGGAGTTTGTTTAAACTTCGGGAGTTAAGTTTAACTCCGTCATCAAGTAGTTGTCATCATCAAAAAGGGGGAGATTGTTGAATCTCGTATTTTGATGATGAAACTCCTTGATATATGTTTATGATTTAATCTGCGTTTTGAGTGACGCAGGGTGCTTCGATCAGGATGAGACAATTAAAGCAGGAAAATCATGTTGTGCCGAAGGAACATGTCAGAAGATTGGACGTCGGGCCGGTGGATCGGTCGACGTATCGAAAGAAGGCTTCGGGCCGTGGACTCGGGCATCGGGCCAAGAAGAGCAGGTATTGTGCCAAGGATATCGGAGTTGCGGAGTCAACTGGCCGATTGGGCAATAGGCTGCAGGAAAGGACGATGCGCCGAAGAATCGGACGAAGCGTCGAGGGACCAATGACATGCCGGACAACTTGGTTAATTGCTTAGGATTAATTGTCTCGATCGAAGTTTTGTTTTAATTGTGCAGGATTAACTATGATAACGATGAAGACATAAAGCGAAACAAAGTATCGGAGTCAAGCGCGATGGATTTGTTGCGAGTTCGAGAGTTCGACGGAAGTCCGAAGGTTCGTTGGGAGTTCGCGGAGCTCGCCGAGAAAGATCGGAGCTTGCCGAAGAAGCTCGTTGGAACTCGCTAAGAACAAATCATGAAGTCTAGGAGCTTGCCGGGAGTCCGCAGAATGGTTTCCGAGAGTTCATCGGAAGACCGCCGGAAGTTTACCGGAAGCTCGCCAGAAGAAGTCTTGACTTGCGGACTTTGTAATAGCTTAGAAAATGTCTTTAAAATCATAGTTAGCACATTAATTAGGGTTAGGATTAGGTGTTAATCCTATAACCCAAGTAGGGGTCAATTAGGCCCAAGTTCGGACTGGTTTGGGCCAAGTTTGGAGCCAAACCAAGTGAGCTGAAATAGTGAAAGAGGTGGCACCGCCCCAGCCAAGAGGTAGCACCGCCCAGGCTATGTCTCCCAGCGAGACTGGGAGGTGCAACCGCCCCAGCCAGGAGGTGGCATCGCCTGGGGCTCAGTCTTCGAGCAAGACTGGGCGGTGCAACCTCCCTGGCAGAGAGGTGGCACCGCCTGAGCTCGGTCTTCGAGCTCTGCCAGGCGGTGCAACCTCTCCAGTCAGGAGGTGCAACCGCCTGATCCCGGAATTCCGGGATTTGATCGTTTTGAGCTCCAAATTTGAATTGGGTTGGGGCCTATAAATACCCCACCCATTCAGCACTGAGACAAGAAGAACTCAAGCCGAAATCTTAATCTTTTCAGTGGTTCTTAGAGCTCAAAACTGCTAGTTTTCCTCCTCCTTCTGTTCTTCAAGTTTGAGTTGTAAAGTGAGGAGAGAAAACATTTGTAAGGGTTGTCTCCTAAGCCCACCAAAAGGAGTGAATCTGTAAGAGGGTAGTTGGCCTTCGCCTATTGAAGGAAGGCTTCTAGTTGACGTTGGTGACCTCATCGGTGGAGGAAGCCAAAAGTGGAGTAGGTCAAGACTGACCGAACCACTCTAAATCTCTGGTTTGCGTTTATTTTGAGCACTTTATCATTACTGCAAACCTCCTACTTAGCCTCTGCTCTCTGCGCTTTTACGAACGAATTCTGTGCAGTTTACGTTTACGTCTTGATTTCATTTACAACTGCAAACTGTCTTCTGCGCTTTTACGAACAAGGTTCTGTGCAGTTTACGTTTACGTCTTGATTTCATTTACAACTGCAAACTGTCTTCTGCGCTTTTACGAACAAGGTTCTGTGCAGTTTACGTTTACGTCTTGATTTTGTTTATAACTGCAAACTGATTTCTGCGAACGAGTTTCTTTGCAGTTTACATTTACGTCTTGATTCTGTTTATAACTGCAAACTGATTTCTGCGAACAAGTTTCTTTGCAGTTTACGTTTACGTCTTGATTCTGCTTAGACGTAAAATTGTGTTTTAGACGTAAACTACTTTTGAACGTAAAACTACGTTTAGACGTAAAACTGCGTTTAGACGTAAACTGCGTTTAGACGTAAAACTACGTTTAGACGTAAAACTGCGTTTAGACGTAAACTGCATTTAGACGTAAAACTACGTTTAGACGTAAAACTGTGTTTAGACGTAAAACTGCGTTTAGACGCAAACTGCACTGCGCTCAGACGTAATCTGATCTTAGACGTAAACTGCGCTCAGACGCAAAACTACGCTTAGACGCAAACTGTGTTTAGACGCAAACTGCGCTTAGACGCAATCTGCGCTTAGACGCAAACTGCACTTAGATACAAACTGTGAATCAGCTTTTGCATCATAATAGTTTCTATCGAACGAACGCAGCTTTCGGTTTTAATCGCTGTAAAATTTCCGCTGCACTAATTCACCCCCCCCTCTTAGTGCTCTCGATCCTAACAGGAACGAAGCAGGCAGTACATGGTGTTGTACCTTTGCAACTCAATGGAGTAGGCGGCAGGGTTGATGGAGAAGACGGTACAATCCCAGAGGCGACCAAATCTTTTAGAGAATTACTCGAAGTTGGGGTGAAAACTTCCTGCATTCCAAAAGTTCGATGGCATTGAGAAGGTGAATCACAGTAACTAACTCAACGCAAGGAGTGCAAACACTTCAAGTGCTTCAGAAGTGTGAGTAAAGAGTAGGTGAAAGCCAGTAACCAGCTCGATGCATGGAGTACAACCTCAAGGAGGCGGGCAAAGTCAAGTAACCTTTGCCTTCTCAACCCTTAAGAGAATGGGCGAAACTAAGTATCCTAATTCTCTTATCTATCTAGCAGAGGAGCTTTACATAAGTTAAAAGACCCTTCGAAGATAATGGAAGACAATAGTTGTCAAATCCTTACCAACGATGATCAGTGCTACTAAAAGTAGATTGCCTGCTTCATTTCCCAACGAAATGCCAATCGAAAACGGAAGTGATGCGAACCTACTTGGAAGTGACAACTAAGTGAAAGGAGAGTCAATAGGCAAGTTTTGTGGAGGAAGGACCCAAAACTTCAGAAGTTTGCGAGACGATGCTCGTTAAAGCTCCAACAAGCATCCACCCAGTTTAAGCAGCATGAGTCATTTGAGAGACTGGCGCAGTAACGATAGTCTTTTCCTTCATCTGGAGGATCCGCATGAACCAACAGGAATCAACATAACTCAGCCAACCCCACACCAGAGTCAGAGTCATTGGTGAGTTGAAGCAGCATAGCGGATCAAAGGTTCGACTACTCAAAAACAACAGCGGAGAGCAGCTGGGAGCCAGGAGGAGCATTGCAGCTGGAGTAGAAGATTGAAGACTCAGCAAAGGCGAGGAGTTGTAGTGTCAGGAAAGGCTTCGACGAGGATGTCGAAGGAATAAGTGGGGGAGAATGTCACGAACAAACTTCTAAATAGGATGTTTGATGTAATGCTTATGCATGTCTGTGTCTTTTGGTATGTTCATACTTTGCCTAGCATGTAGAGGGATAGCCGAAGGCTTAATAGTCCCATTTTAGTTGGGTTTGGTGGTCATTTTAGGCTTGTAAATAAAGGTTGTGTCATGTGGACACTCGTGAGAGATTCTCGGTCTGTAATAGACCATTTTGACCCTTTGTTGTGCAACTATTCAGAGCTTGTAAAGTCTGTTTGTAATTTGCATTGTCTATGAAATGTTTCTTGAAATGTTTGCTTGTGGATCCTGAGTGAGGCATTCTCTTTAACCCGTTTTCTCTTTCGTAGGTCCTAAGGGACCATGGGAGGCTTTGGGGAGGCTGACCTTTGCGGACGGACATGCAAGGGTGCCACACGACTTAGGCAAACCAGCTAAGTCTGTGACACTATAGGCTGAACTCATGGGCTATCAGCCTAACAATCTCCCCCTTCAGCCCATAAGGGAGGTTGTCTCATGACTCCTCAATGTGAAACCACGCCGACCAACCGTCGGCACATCTCATGCCTTTCTTTCGGTAAGGTATTTGTCATCTGTATAAATTTTCTAAAGTTGCAACTACTTCTCTTTAGGTATGTTTCAAATCCAATGATATCTGATATCTTTATGCTTTAAGTTGGAATGAAAAGTTTGGTTCTTACACAAATGAATGACACTCTGGCTGTCACAATTCATCACATAATTTTTCTATTTCAACCATAATTCTTGTAAGAATTCTTTCATCGATAATATTTCTTTACAAACCTCTATAGCAGCAATATATTATATCCAGTGATTTAAAAAGGCGCTCGGGCGCTCGCCTAGGCGCTTGGGCAAGGCGAGGCGAGGCCCGAGTGCCTCGCTTCACTTCCAGGCGGTGCGCTTCAAAGAGGCGTCGCTTGGGCGCTTGATCGAGCCTAGGTGCTGGGCGCTTCGAGTGAGCGCCTAGGTTAAACCAAGCGACCGAACCAGCGTTTTAAGTCTGGTTCGGTCTCCGGTGCTTTAGTTGGTTCAATCGAACCAACTAAAGCACTGATATCAACTGTTGTTGCCCAACACTAACCCTGCTCGTTGTCGCTGCCATTGCCGCTCCCGCTCCCGCTGCTCGCCGTTGTCGCTACTCGCTACCGCTGTCGCTATCGCCGCTCCCGCTGCCGCTGCTCACTGCTCGCTGTCGTTTCCGCTGCTTACTACTGCTGCTACTATCGTCGCTCGCCGCTCCCGCTCCTACTGCTCGCCGCTGCCGCTGTCGTCGCTCCCGCTCCCGCTGTCGTTGCCTCCTTACACTCCTACTGTCGCTGCCTCTTTACACTCCCGCTGTCGCTACTCACTGCTCGTTGTCACTGCCGCTGCTCGCTGCTGCTGTTGCTATCATCGCTCGTCGCTCGCTACTCTCGTTGCTCGCCACTGCCGCTGTCGCCGCTTCCGCTCCCGCTGTCGCTGCCTCCTTACACTCCCTCTACTGTTGCCTCCTTAGACTCCCGCTACCACTATCGCTTCCTCTTTTCTCAGTCAGCACCCCCTTACACCTCTTCCTTCTCCTTCTGTATACTATTAACAGTATACTAATAATAGTATTTATATTTATTAGATTAATAATATATTATTTTGATTTTAATACTGTTAATTTTTATTTATTTGAAATTATTGTTATGTTTCAGGATAAATGGCAAGTGTACAGGGTAACTCAATAGAGTCCCCAATGGCATAAAAAAAAGATCCTGCATGGAAGTATAATTATATGAAGGATCCGAAAGATCCTAATGCAGTGACTTGCATATTCTACGATAAGACTACTAGAGGTGGTATTTTTCGTGTAAAACAACATATAGTAGGAAATTTCAAGAATGCAACAGCTTGCAAAAAGTGTCCACCTGAGCTAAAAGAAAAGTTGCTAAGTTATATGAATGAAAAGAATACACAAAAGAATGAATCTTACGAGAATTTACCAGAAGACAATGTTGAACATCTCAGGGATGAAGAAGAAGATTATTATATAAGTATTAACCCAAGTGGGAAAAAAGTATACAACAAAAAAGGAAAAAAAGTTATGAGTACTAAGAAGGGTAAAAAAGGATCGATGGATCTATATATGTTTCAAGGATCCCAAAAGCAACAAGGGCAAACAGGAGTCTCAAAATTTAGACAAACAAATATAAGTGATGCTTGTGATAAAGAAATAAGAGGAAGAACAATTCAGCACATTGCTCGCTTCTTCTATCAGACTGGTCTTCTCCTTAGTACAACTCGTTTAGACAGTTTTAAGGATATGATTGAAGCTATTAGAAGATATGGTGCAGGATTAAAACCTCCAAGTTATTATGAGATGCGAATTCCATTGTTGCAAAAACAGTTGAATTATATAAATAACTTACTAAAGGGTCATAAAGAATCATTGGCAACACATGGTTGCTCTATTATGTCAGATGTTTGGATTGATAGGAGGCACAGGAGTATAATTAATTTTATGGTTAATTGTTCTTTAGAGACTATGTTTGTGAAGTCAATAGATACTTTATCTTTTGTAAAATTTGGAGACAAGATATATGATTTACTTGACAACTTCGTGAAAGAAATTGGAGAACAAAATGTCATTCAAATCATAACCGACAATGGAAGCAATTATGTATTAGCTAGTAATATTCATCTTTTGAATTTTTCAATTATTTTATCTTCAATTAAATGTGTTAAACTCTTAAGTCTTATCATTTTTGTTATCCTTTATCTCAAGTAAATTGCTTGAAACAAAAAGATAATATTTATATTGGACTCCATGTGCAGTAAATTGTATTGATTTAAAATTGAAGGATATTGAAAAGATCTTAGACATCAAGAAAATCCTAGAAAGGGCAATTTTTGTTGTTGGATTTCTTTATAATCATATTGGGGCTTCGAATATGATGAGAGAATTTACAAAGAATAAAGAATTAGTGAGATATGGTATCACCCAATTTGCTACTTCATTCTTGATATTACAAAGCGTGCATCATCAAAAACATAATATGAGAAACATGTTTACCTCTAAGAAATGGGTGACAAGCAAATGGGCAAAAGAAGCAAATGGCAAGAGAGCTACTGATATCATCTTAATGTCATCCTTTTGGAATCATGTAGTTTATATATTAAAGGTAATGGGCTCTCTTGTTCAAGTCCTTTGGTTGGTGGATAATGAAAATAAGCCTGTAATGAGATATATTTATGAGGCTATGGATAGAGCAAAGAAGACGATTAAAAGGTCTTTTAATGAAAATGAAGAAAAATATGAAAAAATTTTTACAATCATTGATGAAAGATAGAATTGTCAACTTCATCGTCCCTTACATGCAGTAGGATATTATTTAAACCTTGAATTCTTTTATAAGATTAAATCTATTGGGTTTGATGCAGAAGTTTTGGATGGGTTATATCAGTGTGTTACAAGATTAGTTCCCAGCCTTGAGGTTCAAGATAAGATTATTCGTGAATTATCTTTATATAAAAATACCGAAGGTTTTTTTGGAATTCCAATGACCGTTCGATCCAAGACAATTACGTCTCTAGGTATTAATAATTTGATATAATTAATTATATATATATTATGTTACTATGTTATTACTAATATTAACATAAATTTTGTAGTTGAATAGTGGAGTCTATTTGGAAATTCCACCCCGAACCTACAGCAATTTGCTATCAAAGTACTTAGTTTGACATGTAGTGCTTGGAGTTGTGAGCGAAATTGGAGTATCTTTGAGCATGTAAGGATCACTATATATTTTTATTTTAATTAATTAATTTATTTAGATAAATATATTAATATATTTTTAAATTATATGACATGATAAATTCACTCGAAGAGAAGAAATCGGTTGGAACATCAATGATTGTACGATCTTGTTTACATAAAGTATAATCAAGCTTTGAAGGCTCGTCATGATTTGCACAATAGAATTGATTCAATCTCATTGCAAGATATTGATGATTCAAATGGGTGGTTGGTAGGAGAAATATGTGCTAACTTGCAAGATGCCGAAGATGAGATTGTATTTAAAGATGATAGATTGACATGAGGAGATGTGGCAAGAGCTTCAGGTGCTGGAGAATTACAAACATATACAAGACAAATGACAAAGAGAAAAAATAAGTGCAAAAGAATCAAGCTCTGCTCCTACTATTATTGAAGACATAGAGAATGAAATATATTTTGATGAAGAGGAAGGAGTCGAAGGACAAGAGGAAGAGGACGAATTCAATGAAGATGATTTGTATGAAAATGACGATAATATTGATTATGATGAATGACTTTGATGTAAAATTTTATTATTTTAAATTTTGAAACTTTTTGTTAATGTGACATTGTGATTTTGTATCTTAGATTTTATTAATTTAATAGTATATTTTTATTTAAAAATTTAAATAATTATATTTATTAATTATATTATATATTTTTATATTTTAGCATCTCGCTTCGCTCGGGCAAGTGCTTGGCCTCGGGCGTTTTTGGACCTTGGTGCCTTTTGGCGCCTAACGCTTTTTAAATCACTGATTCTATCTCTGTGGTGGAGAGAGCAATACACCTTTGCAATCTGGATTGTCATGACATAGCTCCCTTGCAAAAGTAAGTATAAAACCTGATGTGAATTTCCTTGTATCTGTATCTCTTATCATATCTACATCTTTATAACTTGTCACATAGGTGGTCCACCTCCATAGCTTAAACAAGCCTTAGAGCTTCCTTTAAGATATCTAAAGATTCACTTCACTACTATACAGTGATCTTTACTTGGATTTGCAAGAAATCTGCTAGTAACACCCACTGCATATGTGATATCCGACCTCGAACATATCATCGCGTACATTAAACTTCCAATTGCTGAAGCATAATGAACCTTTTGCATTTTCTCCTTCTCCTCATCACTTGACAGACTCTATTCTGAGCACAATTTGAAGTGACCTGCAAGAGAAGAACCAACTGGCTTTGCATTACTCGTACTAAACCTTTCTAATACCTTCTCGATGTATTTCTCCTGTGACAACCAAATCTTCTTATTTTTTTTGTCATGGGAAATCTACATGCCTAGTATTTGTTTTGTTAGCCCCGTATTCTTTATTACAAAAGACTCACTCAATTCCTTATTCAACCTGTCAATTGTAGATATATCTTTCCCAAAGATAAGCATGTCATCAATGTAAATTAAGAGAATAATAAAATTCTCACCAAATCGTTTGATGTACACATAGTGATATGAAACCGTTCTTTTATATCCATTTTCAGTCATAAATGAATCAAACTTTTTGAACCACTATCTTGGAGCTTGCTTCAGCCCATACAAGCTCTTCTTCACCTTGCAGATAAAGTTTTCTTTACCTTTGACTTTGAAGCCTTCTGGTTGCTCCATATAAATTTCCTCCACCAAATCACCATGAAGGAAAGCTGTCTTCACATCTAATTACTCAACCTCTAAGTTCAAGCTATTAGCAATACCAAGAACAACATTAATATAAGATATTTTAACAATAGGAGAAAAAATCTCTTTAAAGTCAATACCTTTCCTTTGACCAAAGTCTTTCACAATCAATCTAGCTTTGTACTTTGATTGAGAAAAATATTCTTGAGTCTTCAACCTTAAAACCTACTTGTTCTTCAAAGCTTTTATTTCCTTTGGTAGTTGCACCAAATCATAAGTATGGTTCTTCTGTAGAGCATCCATTTCTTCCTACATAGCAACTAACCACTCTTTTTCTACTCATTTTCAATTACTTTCTAGTAACTCTCTGGTTCACTTGCATTAGTAAGCATCACATACTCATATATAGAGTATCTTTTGGAAGGTTGACGTTGTGTAGAAGATCTTCTCAATTGAGGTTCTACGGGAAGTTGATCCCCAACTTCTTATTGCTTAATATGTCCTACAAGTAGATCAACATCAGGCTCTACATTATTTTTTTGCACATCTCCCCCATCACCCTAATATATTGGTGGAATAACTGGGTCACGATCTGCTAATCCTTCTGCAAAAGTCTTGGCTGGTGCCTTCTTCAAATCTTCAAAGGTTTGATCCTTAAAGAAGACCACATCTTTGCTTCTAAACACCTTCTGCTTTTCTGGATCTCAAAACCTGTAACCAAACTGATCATGTTAGTAGCCAAGAAAAATATATTCTTTTATCTTATCATCTAGCTTAGACCTCTCATTATCTAGAATGTATGCAAATGCACGACAACCAAACACTCTCAAATGCCTATAGGAAACATATTTCCCTAACCATACATGCTTTGCAACATCACCATCTAAGGCTATACATGGTGACAAGTTGATCACATCAACTGCAGTCCTTAAAGCCTCATCCTAAAACTTTTTGATAGCTTGGCCTGTGAAAGCATACATATGATCTTTTCCATGATTGTGTGGTTCATCCTCTCTGCAATTGTATTATGCTGAGGTGTACCGGGAACTGTCATTTCATGTTGGATGTCATGTGACCTGCAATAATCATTAAATAATCCTGTGTACTCACCACCATTATCTGATCTTATGCATTTCAATTATCTTTCTATCTTTATTTCAACTCTAGTATGAAACTCTTTGAAGACATTAATAACATGATCTTTGGTCTTCATAGTATATGCCCAAACTTCCTTGGAAAAATCATCTATAAAAGTGACAAAAGAAAGTGCACCACTAATGCCAAGAACATTAACAGATCCACCAAGAGTTTTTGTCCTCAAAGGACCCACATACATTTGTATAAACACGATCTAAGGCATATATTTTTCTAGATAAAGCAAAATTAGCAAATAAAACTCTGTGTTATTTACCGGCCAAACAATCAATACAAGGGTTCAGACGTATATCTCTGAGGTCTAGTAATACCTCTCTCTTGGAAAGAGCTTGCAGCCCCTTCTCGCTCATTGTCCCAGTTGCCTATGCCACAACTCCATGCTGAAGTCTTTCTATGTAGCATTTAGCTACTCACCACAAGCTTTAGCCTACAACCTGTATAAGGTATGATATTTCTTTCCACTAGCTATAACAAGAGAACTTTTATTGAGCTTTCATTGCCTTTTATGAAATCTGCTATCACAGTCTTTATCATCTAGTCTTCCAACTGAAATTAAATTCAGTCTCAAGTCAATCACATACCTCACATCCTTAAGCACCAACTTACAACTAAGGTTGGTCTTATATGGATATCACCAATGCCAATGATTTCTGTCGTGCCATAGTTATCCATCTTGACAACACCAAAATTTTCAAACCTATAGGTAGCAAAAAACTCCCTCCGTGGTGTAGCATGATAGGAAGCACATGTGTCAATCACCCACTCAAGATCTTGACATACAAGAAAAAAAATCATCAGAATGAAACAAAATCAAATAATCACCACCCTGCACTATAGCTGTTGTATTATCTTTTAACTTTGTAGACTCCACTTCTTTTTCCTTTTTCTTGCTCTTCTTAGGTTGCTTGCATTGGTTCTTGTAATGTCTTTTCTCACCATAGTTATAGCAAACAATATCTTTTCTTGATCTTGACTTGCTTCTACCTATGTGTGAACTGCTTCTATCCTTGGACTTTGACCTTCCTCTATTCTTTGAGATAAGTGTTTGTGAATCGATATTGCTGAATTTTTTTTTCTCAACTCCTTATTCAACAAACTGCTTATTACTTGACTCATGGTGACAACGTCATTCGGTGCAGAATTACTGAGGGAAACCACCAGTGTCTCCCAACTTTCTAGTAAAAAATTGAGAAGTAACAATGTTTGCAACTCATAATCAAGAGACATTTTCATAGAGGATAACTAGTTAGTGATACTCTTCATTTCATTCAAATGCTCAAGCACCCTCTTTATATTTCAGGTTTACAAGTTTTTTTATCAACAAAAGCTTTGTTGCCAGCTATTTTTCTTTCATAGAGACATTGTCATCGAGCTACTATTGAATAAACCCAATTATTTTTCGGTCTAACCTTTTCCACTTATTATCTGTCATAGTTGCCCATACAAGTCTTTGCAATACAAGAGATTTTTCATTATTGATTTTCATATCATCCATTTGTTTCCATTCAAGCTAATCATGCGAGAAACACTACCCACCTCTATGTTCGAACACAAAAATTAAATCACCAAAACCCTGCTCTGATACCAATTGATGGGATATAAAGAGAGAAACAAACTTTTGTATACAAACAAATACAAGCAGGCCGTAAGAAACAATAGAATTAAATGGAAATCGCAATCAAACAGGACACCAAGATTTATATAGAAAACCCCTTCAACGAAAAGGGTAAAAACCACAGGGCAAACCAGAGATAATCCACTATAAGAATAATGAATATATGAATCTCAAATTTTTTTACCCAAAACCCAAGCAACAATCTTAAGAGAATAACTGAGATAAAAGGATTACGTCACTGTGCACAATATCTAAAATCTCCCCAAGTAATCACAGCAAAAATCTACTGTAGATCTGATCTAACCTGATATGAGAACACTACATGGATGATTGAGAACAGTCTCTCTACGTTGTCCTTATCTTCTTCCTTTTCCTTCTTTTGTTTTTCTGCCCTTTTCTCGTCTTATTTGAATCAAATTGCTGTTGCAGTTTTCTGCCTCTACTACTACTGTAGTTTTCTGCTTTGTTGCTGTAGTTTTTCTTTTAATTTTTTACAGTCACCATACCCCTCTTATTATATCTAGGGTTAGATTAAAAGAGAGGTGGGCTATAGGCTGTTAAAGCCCACTATGGGCTGAACTCATGAGATGTCAGTCTAACATGGTCCAAATTATTGATGATAGTTGATACTGATATTCCTGCATATGCCATAGTAGCTGATATGATAGTAAATCAGAAATATTCTTTTACTCTGCTTTTAACACCAATATTTATTCTATTATTCTGTCGTTCCTTAGTTTGCTGCAAAGAACTCGATAATTTAATGAAGGTCAGTGTGTTGAACCTATGTTTGAACTCTTTGCATTATGCCCTCCGGTAATATTGCATTATTAAGGCATAATTGCAGAGAGTTCATACTACTCCGTCATCCAATTATGATTTTTAATCTCTGGTCAATTATCTTAACTACACTGAAGTATTGGTACCGTAGAATTGCCTATGATGGAGCATGCAACCATTCTTGGATGATAATGATGATGTACATTGTCAATGCTTTAATCTCTTTAGGTGTAACTACTAATTTATTTCCAGTAAACCATGTTTCTGTCTTTTGATATCTCGTCAAGAACTAAACACACTAATAATGTGATGTTCTCTTTTCTCTTTTCTGAGCATTCTTGTTATACCAGTGAACAATCATGTTAGAATTTGGTGCTCTTCATATAGCCTATTGATTCTTCATTCATCTTTATGATGGGTAGCATTGATACATTAATCGTTAGTAGTTGTTGTTTGATAACCTACGAGCTGTAGTGGATGTTTTGTGAATACTTTAGTCTGTGCAAGTTGTTGGCGATACAAAATGCCGTAGGGAGTATATCGTGTTCCTATATTTATCTGTTCTTATAAGTAATGCACTTTTGCCAATATGAGATGATCAGTTGTTCTCATTGCCCTCTACTACTAAGTGCATGTTGGATTCCCATTCTTAGTTGCAATTTGCTTTTCCTGGATTTGAGTAGCTATTGAAATCTTAGTTCGTTTATGTCATTGAGTCGATAATTCTATAAGCTTGAATTTGTTTGATCAGTAGATCTTCCTAGAAAATTGAATTCACAATTTAGTTGTTGTTAAGGCACCATTTTGTTTGATCTTCCAGCTTCGGCGGCGACATGGTGCAAGGGGGAATAAGTTATTACATTTTCCAAAGAGCATATTTATTCCTTTAAAATCTGATAATTCATATATGTCCCTATTCCTCTAAATATTCAAATCTTTCGGACCATTCATCCCCTAACTCATGCTAACGACTATCAATCAATCATGGTCATTATTAATTTAAACACAAAAAACAAAATTATAAATACATAAAATATTCTTTAATATTTTTGAAAGGAGCCACTAACGGATATTAACAATAATAACATATCTGTAAATTTTTTGAATTTTGTAGGATATATGTATGATAGACTTAAATTTGAGGATATGTATGTAATTTTATTAGAGATAGAAAAGATTTCAACGAAAGCAAGATAATCGAATATTGATTAGCAAGGGATAAAAAGTACATATAAGGAAGAATGTAATGGACTCATTTAGCCTGGGAAAAATTGAAATAAATAACCAAGAGAACAAGCCTTTTGTGCCTATCAAAGATAATTGCATCATGATTCATTGCTTACGACTAATGGATAAAGAGAACCGACTATCATGAGACTACCTACGATTTCGAGCACTACTGGACAATATGCCTCGAGGAGGGGAATTGGGTGGTAAGCAAGTAGTCAGGTGATGAAGATAAAATTTTCATGAAATTTCCCTTTCTTTTCATGAAACAAACACAAATGATCCGATTGTGGGACCCAAAAAAGAAAAATACAATGTTTAATACTCTAAGAATAGGAAAAGAAAAATAAATCCATCTCTTCTTTTTTTTTCATAAGTTTTTGCTTTTAGTAAATAGATTTGCAGAAGATAAAAAAGAACCTTTGTTTTCACAAAAGATTATTTTCTTAAGATTTAAAAGTATATCTTTTTAGATCTTTCCCATACCAAACAAAATAAAAAAAAATCAAGAAACACACTTCTAATCGAATATCTATTTTTATTCTATTTATACTGGAATATTCATGCATTAATTTATTGGATAATAATATGGAGGACAAAAAAATTTAATATACTCGAATAAGAAAAACTTAATATTAAAAATTACTTGATAAAGTTCATCATCAACAATCAGGTTTTAAGTATCATACTATAAGGATTTTCATGTATTAATTTATTCGATAACAATATAGAGTAAAAAAATCTTAATATAGTCAAATAAGAAGAACTTAACAGTAGCGATAACTTAAAATTGTTCATCATCAACAATCAAGTTTTAAGTATCAAATAACAACTTTCATATATTAATTTATTTAATAATAACACCAGCAATAGTTTGAAAAAGTTTGTCATCAACAATCAAATTTTAAGTACCACAAAATAAGAGCTTTCATCTATTAATTTATTCAATAACAATATGAAGTATGAAAAATCTTAATATACTCAAGAAAAACTCCACCAATAGTAACTTAGAAAATTCATCGATCAACAATTAGAACTTTCATACTTTAATTTATTCGATAATAATATGGGTTATGAAAAATCTTAATATACTCAAATAAGAAAAACTTAAAACTAGCATTAACTTGAAAAAAATTATCATCAATAATCAAGTTATAAGTACCACATAATAAAAGCTTTGGTGCATTAATTTATTCGATAACAAAATTGAATACGAAAAATCATAATATACTAAAAAAAAAACTTTACGGTCGAAAAAGTTCACCGTCAATAATCAGGTTTTAAGTATCACAAGTGCTTTCATGCATTAATTTATTCGATAACAATATAGAGTATAAAAAATCTTAATCTAATCAAATAAGAAAGACTCAACTCTAGTAATAACTTGGAAAATTTCACTATCAACAATCAGTACCAAATAGTAAGAGATTTCATTCATTAATTTATTCAGTAATAATTTATAGTATAAATTTTTTTAATATACTCAAATAAAAAAAATTCAACATCAACAATCAAGTTTTAAGTATCACTTAGTAAGAGCTTTTATATTAATTTATTCAATAACAACATAGTGTATAAAAAAATTTAATATAATCAAATAAGACAAACTCAACACTTATAATAGCTTGGAAAAGTTCATCATAAACAATTAGGTTTTAAATACCACACAATAAGAGCTTTCATATATTAATTTATTATATAATAATATAAAATAAAAAATCTTAATATAATCAAATATGACAATATCAACACCAGCAATAATTAAAAAAGTTCATTATCAACAATTAAGTTTTAAGTACTGCTTAGTAAGAGCTTTCATATATTAATTTATTCTATAATAATATAAAATAAAAAAATCTTAATATAATCAAATAAGAAAAATTCATAACCAGCAATAGATTGAAAAAGTTCTTCATCAACAATTATGTTTTAAGTACCATACAATAAGAGTTTTCATGCATTAATTTATTCAAAAATAATATAAAGTATGAAAAATATTAATATACTAAAATTAAAAAAAAAACTCAACACCAACAATAACTTAAAAATGTTCATCATCAATGATCATGTTTTAAGTACCACACAATAAGAGTTGTCATACATTAATTTATTTGATAACAATATAGAGTACGAAATATTTTAATATACTTAAATAAGAAAAACTCAACACTAGCAATAGCTTAGAAAAGTTCATCATCAAAAATTAGGTTTTAAGTACCAAACATTAAGAGCTTTGTTGTATTAATTTATTCGATAATAATATAAAGTTACAAAAATCTTAATATATTCAAATAAGTAAAACTCAACACTTGGAATAGCTCGAAAAAGTTCATAATCTACAATCAAATTTTATGTACCATCAGGCTTTTTTTTTTATGAAAAATTGTTTGCAGCAATCTAGTACACTAACTTCATATCGTTTACTATGTTATGAATGGGCCAATTGAGAGATCTCTCGAAGATTAGCCATGGGGTCACTCTCTTGGTTTGGTAATTATCTAAGATTACAGTGTTCGATTCAGTAGACACTATGCTACGATTGAGTCACATGATATTCTTGGGATTTAAGCTTTAAATTTTTTCCCATGATATCAAGGGATGTGTTTCATTTTCTTCATCTTCTTGTTGCTTGTAATTCTAGATCTACACTAACTCTTCGTCATTGATGGGTCTAAAATCAACTTTAGCTCCAAGACTTCTACTGCAACCACTATGAGTTTCCTAAAAAAAATGATATTTATACTTCCAAAGAAAAAAAAAAAGAAAAAAAGCATCATATTATA
Organism: Musa acuminata AAA Group; assembly: GCF_036884655.1. Lineage (NCBI taxonomy): Eukaryota > Viridiplantae > Streptophyta > Magnoliopsida > Zingiberales > Musaceae > Musa > Musa acuminata. Next base: position 17,667,065 of record NC_088354.1, read on the forward strand.
GTTGATACTAAATAATAATGATATTCCTAGCACTTTTTCCTTCTTGTGCATGTTTCATTTTATTACACTTCCATACAATCCTTAGTTGCTTATAATTTATTACATAATATATTGAGTTATAGTTATCAATTAATTGATGGTGGGAGTTTATCTTTGATTAGCTCTAGATATTTATTATTCTGGTTATAGATATACGACACTTTTGAACTTAGTGTTTCTCCTTCTCCCCTCCCAAAGATATGATAATTGGGGCTAATCTAGATGACTATAGCTTCCATTCACAAGGCTTCATCTCTGCAAAGCCTTTTTTTTCCCCTTATTTTTCAATCTTTTCTTGTGCTTCAAGTTGTGTTTCATCTTTCATCATTTTCCTTTTTAAGGCTAAGCGGTGAAGGCGAAATTCGAGGATGAGAATTTTTGCGTTGATCGGCATTTTTGCCTTGTTGGAAATATTGAATTAGAGGATGAGTTGCCTCACGTCGTTGCTTTAAACTATTAAGGAATTCTTTGCTGTCGTATATATGCATTGCTGATCTGCTGTCTCTACGAGTAGATAGTATATAGAGTAGGGAAGAAGGGGGTGAATGTTTTAAAGGCAAGAATTAGTGCCCTGTATTTGTTTCGTTGGATCTTCATACTGTCACTAAAAGAAGCATTTCTATGAAAATAAATAAATTACTCACTCTTCCTCGCTCCTGGGGACGTCGGCGCTGTTGCTGCCGCTGCTGCCACCACCATCCGTGTCCTCGGGCCCCAAGTAGACCTTATGACTAGGGTGTCACCGAGTAGCGGCCTCAAGTAGAATTGTTAGACAACGTATCAAGGGTCTCAACCCCATGGATCTTGTGTACCCTTCCCGGATGGAATTATATGCCTAACATTGAATTTGATTGGCATTACCAGTGTCAACGAGAATCATTTCCTTGCATATCTGGGATGACATCACAAAGCAAAGATAGCATGCATCTAGGAAAAACCAAGTTGTGAAAACATGTGGAACCATGGAGTTCTCCGAATTGGCACACCAAACTCCACATATTCAAGAAAACTAGGGTGTCTATCTGCTAGGATTCATTTGATCACAATCTTTATATCATTTGTATTAATTTAGTTTCAATCTTGAAATTGGATGGTGTTTATCTTATCTATGGTTTTTGTGGCCAAATCACGAATCGTAAGCCTGCTAATCTAGTATAATAATAGTTAGTTTCAAACTTCTGATGCTGTTTAGCTTGTTATTTGTGAACTGTAATCTGAATCCTCCTGAGCTCGCAAAATCATCGATTCTCGATTTGCCACAGTGCACTCCTCTCTATGCAATGCCCTAGTCATGGGGAAGAAGTTATTTGAGGATCCAAATCATGATGGCATTTGGTGGGGAATTAGAGCAGCAGAGAAGGATCCTGTTCCTATCCATCCCTGGTCTCATTTGATGAGACTTCCCTTCTTGATTATGTTATAGCTCTATTTTCTGTTTTGTCACTTTAAGAGTATGTATGGGAAGGTGTTAAAAGAGCAGCAGCTTCCAATCCATTAGTCCCACATTCTCTATGAATTGAGACAACACCACAATTTTGATCCTTGGAGGCTTAGGCGTAGGGGCATCAAAGCAGCCAACTGGCATATAGAGCATCAAACAAGAAGCTGACAGTAGCAAACAGTAGTTACTTTGGAGATAGATTTAATTTTCTTAATATTTTCTTGTAAAACTTTGCTACTATTTGAAGTATCCATTTCAGGTTTGATATACTCTCAACCTTCTCATTCAGATTGGACATTTTGTCGCTAAGTGAAAAAAGAATATATAGAAAATGAAAATAAATTATTCATAAGTATTCATGCATACCTGAACAGATAGTGTATATGACAAATACATACATAAAAGTTTAGGGATCACTAATTGTAAAGAGGCATCAAGCAGCATTATTAAGATATTGCCCATTTGGTTGCTCTCCATTTGACTCAAAAGCCACATGATTTTGTCCTTCAAAAGAGCCTGTAAAACAAGAACACGCTTGCCGCCTTTCTTGACTTCCAACAATGTAAGATTTCTGTCCTTATTGACCTCGTAAGGATTCTTGATCATAATAATGTGAATGGTAATTGGTTTTTTCTTGATAATTTTACCTGGAAATTGAGTAGGAACTTCCTCCAAAGATGGAACGATTCACTTATGTTCCATTACCAGGAAGCCAGGAAAATGAATAAATCTCAAGTCATTGGATATCGGCAAAGGATTTTATTGTTTTAAATCCGTGATTCTCGGGAAGAGGTGCATTTCCAGGACGAACGGAGATCAACACTTGGAGACCTAGAATGAAACAGCGAACACAGCTATCAGATATGAGGCATCAACAAGACATCTCGATTGAAAATCTTCATTCTAATTATACTGCAGTTTTCATCTCATAATAATTTGTCTTCTTTCTTTACTCCTAAGAAGTTGGTCTTCTGATGTGCTGGTTTAAATTCAGTGTTCAAGAGGAACATAGATCATTCTTCTGCATGCAAGATTATTCAGTATTCATAGGCTCCATCAGCAAGATTCAGAAAAAGGCAATCTGAAGAAGTATTGTAGCTTGTGGGATGGACAGCATGCATTTTACACCCGGTAAGTAGTAAAGTGTGCACTAGTTATGCACTTGCCACATCTTTCTCTCTACCAGCACCTATCTACAGTCAAATAAGATGACAATTATAACATAAGATGCCACATGTGTTATCATCCTCCTGTGAGAGTAATACTTGAACACTCTTTCGGGACGCAAGGGGCAAGGGCTATGTGGTTTCTAGCTTGGGTCATAAAGTTTTTATGTAACAAAGCCAACATAGGATTACAAAAGCCAAATAAAAGGTTTTTTCTTCATGTTACGATCGTGAATGGGCACTAAGAGGAAAGGGTGAATTAGTGCTCAACTATCATAAAACTTTTCATCGATTCAAAAATCTCATTCAATAAAAACCGATATTAGAAATGAGCTTGACTTAGAGTGCACGTTCGTAAGCATAATAAAAATAGTAAGCAAGTAAATCAATTTTTAATATAAATGAAAAGCATAAAAGAAATGCAAATCGAGTTTTATAGTAGTTCGGTCGTTTCGACCTACGTCCATTCCCGATTCCTCTTCACTCGAGGCCACCGGCTTCCACTACCAATCTTCTTTCCAACGAGCGAAGATCAACTACCCTTATAACTCTTTCTCCTTTTTACGGGTTTAGGAGAGAATCTTTACACCCCTCTATTACAAGTATTCCCTCACACTCTCCCTTACAACAACCTCTAAGTATACAGAAGAGGGAACTCAACTTTCTAACAAGGATTGCAACCTTAGAATCACAAAGTTTTGTTTTGCTTTTCGTGCTTTTTCAATCAGAAAATATTATGGTATTTATAGACCCAAAATGGCTTCAAAAATTAGAGCCAAAAATTTGAATCCCTAAGATTTCGGGGTATTGGCGGTACCACCACCAGACCCTGCTATAGGACACTAACTAATTGGCCCCTAATTAAGTTGGCATGGTTACACCTAAAACCAACTCAATTAGACCTAACTAACTCGATCTAGACACACACAATTACAAGCATGAATCCTATGTTGTCCGGCATGTCATTGGTTCATTCGATACTTCGTTCGATCCTTTTGGCGCATCGTCCTCTCTTGCGGCATATTGCCCAATCAGCATGTTGACCTCTGCAACATCCGATCTCCTTGGCACAATGTCCGATCCTTTTGGCCCGATGCCCGAACTCATGGTATGAAGCCTTTTGTCGATACGTCGACTGATCCTCCGATTCAACGTCTAATCTTCTAACATGTTTCACTTCGGCCCAATGTTCGATTCCTCCTGCTTTAATCGATTTGCCTTTTTTGATCGAAGTTAGTCCTACGTCACTCAAAACGCAGATTAGATCGTGAACTCATTAATTGATTTCATCATCAAAATATGAGATTCAACAATCTCCCTTTTTTTTTATGATGACAACCAATTGATGACGGAGTTTACACCAAACTCCCCCATCAATATGTCATATTGATTAAAAACTTTGAATTCAAAAAATCATGACTATTTCATCATTGCATGCATCATGAATATTGAAAGAACCAATTAATCACATCATTGCATGCATCTTAAAATCATTGAGTATTGCATGTATAATACCAATTCATCATGTATATTTTCAAAATCATCATTATATACATGATTTCAAATCATCATACATAATTTCAAATCATTATTTTAGACATAATATGCATGATAATCATCATACCTTCTCCCCCTTTATCATCAACAAAAAGGAAAAGTGCAACTAGCAAGTTTTTAGATATGCAAGCTAGTAAGATAACAAATTTTGATCATGCAAGTTAGCAAGTTTTTCACATATGAAAGTTCGTAAAATTTTTGTATTTTTTGAGATATGCAAGATAGCTTGTTTTTGTATCTTTTTGAAATGTGCAAGCTAGCAAACTTTGCTTCTGTTTTGAGATAAGCAAGCTAACAATTTTAGCAAGTTTTACATCATGTAAGCTAACAAATTTTACATCATGCAAGCTAGCAAATTTTACATCAATTTAGAACATGCAAGTTAGCAAGTTTTCTCCTTGAAATATGTAAGCTAGCAATACTTTCTCTCCCTTTATTATTGTCAAAAAGAAGAGGAGTGGAATTATATAATGGTGCAATTCATTTTCCTTTACATCAATACTCTACTCATAACATAAGGTTTACAACCATAAATATAAAGGAATTATTTATAATGAAAATCATGTCATGAAAGATAATATCAAAGATTATGTGAATACTAAAAGACATGAATCATTTTAACAAATATCCTCTTAAATAATCAAAAATAAATCTTAGAAGATCAAATAGTAAGGAAAATCTTAAGTCATGAATTCCGAAAATGATATTCTCTTTAGTAAATAGTGAATAGAATCATAGGAGATCAAATAAGATATCTTAATTCACATAAAATAAATCTCAAATCATTAATGTCATAGAATTAAGATTCATTTAGATAAATCTTCTCTTAGAAGATAAAATCATACGAGAACGAAGCTTATGTCAAATAAATCAAGTGTTTGGATAAATATGAAAACAAATTGTCAAATCCAAAATTATCATCAAAATCACTTTTCTTTCATTCGGGAAATTTATTAAAAGTAACGTAGATTGATTCCTATAAGATTAAAAGTAGCTAAAGTTCTTTTAGTTCCAAATTTTGTGATTGATTTCATGCTCTAGTCTTCTGTACAAAAGCTATGCATCATCATTTAAAATCGAAAAGTAATACGAAAATCATAAAGATACATATTATTGCTTCTTAAAACATACATAGGGTTAATCTTATTAAGTGTACAAGCATTAGATTTAAATCTAAATTTTGTTCCTTTATCATAAAACATACAATTGTCATGATCTTTTTGTTCAAAATCACTAAAAAGAGAAGCATAATCCCCCCCCCCCATTTTATATTTTATATACTAATTTTAAAATAACTAATGAAATGCATCAAGTGATTTTATAATAAAGTAAAGGGGTTTTGGTTGAGTCACTTACCTCGTTGTCGCAAGCCACCAAGGCGTAGTTCGCTATCTCTTCTTTGTCGGTTTGTTCCTCGTCTTCTGATACACTCAAATCGTCTCAAGTCGTCTTGAGTGCTTTCTTCTTCTTTTGTAGTTTCTTCTTTACTTACAGACATTCGCTTTTGAAGTGCCTCGGCCAATTACATTCATAGCAAGTTATTTTATTATTTTTAAGTTCATTTTATTTTTAAATTCTTATTTTATGAACCTTTTAAATTTACTTGTAAGGAATTCAAAGTCATCATCACTTGAGCTTTCACTCGAGTGGTCTTCATTTGTTTTAAGTGTCAAACCCTTCCTATTCTTTGGAAGGTTATTCTCAAATTCATCAAGTTCTATATATGTCATTTTATAGGTCATCAAAGACCTGATAAGTTCTTCAAGCAAAAAGTTATTTAGGTCCTTTGCCTCTTGTATTGCAATTATTTTCGAATCTTAATTTTCAGAAAGTGATTGTAAAACTTTATTAACAAGTTCAAAATTCGAAAAATATTTGCCAAGAACTTTTAAACCATTGATGACATCCGTAAAACGTGTGTACATGTCAATAATGGTTTTGCTTGGCTTCATTCGAAATAGTTCAAAATCATGCATCAAAAGATTAATTTTAGAATCTTTAACTCTACTCGTGCCTTCATATATGATTTCGAGTATATGTCAAATGTCATGTGTAGTTTCATAAATCGAAATACAATTAAATTCATTTTTATCTAAAGCACAAAATAAAGCATTTATAGCTTTAGTGTTCAAAGAAAAAGTCTTCTTCTCCAAATCATTTCATTCGTTCATTGGTTTTGGAAGACTTTTCAAAACCATTTTTAATGATATTCCATAAATCGAAGTTTATAGAAAATAAGAAAATCCGTATGCGTGTTTTCGAATATGTGTAGTCCGTCCCATTGAACATAGGAGGACGAACGATAGAATGACCCTCTTTATTGCTATCCATATGAGATTCAACACATGAGACGTTGAGGAGCTATTTATTGCTATCCATCTCATCTGATGACCTTGATACTATGATGAGTGTGTTATGTATTTATTGCTATCCAGTCTGATTTCACTTTAAGTGCCCCTATAGTACAAAAAAAAAAGCATGCCATAAAGTGGGATCACTACTTTATAGCCCTAAGATCAAATATTGTCAGCTAAGAAAGACTTAGAGATGCCAATGCAACCTATAAGGGTATTAGGATTCGAGTAAGATTATGCTGTCCCTAGTATCATCTAACAGTTGAAGTTTCGAACAAAACAGATAAGAGTTAAGACAATGAAACTAAGAATTGCCGAAGGATAAATCTATATCCATTTATACTTTAGCAATCAACAAACTACAAGAAAAACAGACTCAAACCAACAATGGAAATAACACTAATGCATTTACCTGCAGCCTTTGCTGCCACAGCTTCTGCATAGACATCAGTTACAAACAGGACTTGAGAAGGTTCATCGACTCCCACTGACACAGAAATTTCAAAGTAACTCCGTGATTCTCTTTTATTTCTATAGACCAAAAAGATTTTATATGAGTCTGTAGCTAAAGATTCTAATAGAACATCAGCACTATAGACACCAATTATAACCTTACCCAACTGTGGTGTCAAAAAATCCACATAGGTATTTTCGTAAGTCTCCATAAGAAGTGTTTCCAAATATAAGTCTCTGAGCCTCTCTGCTACCACTTGAATATATGTAAACCTGCATCGAGAATATTCATTAAAAAGTACCACTGGCCATAGTATTCTAGAAGTGTCATAACATAAAACAAGCCGTGATATCCCACTATTCTATTTATAAAAGAAAATTGGAAATAAATCTCAAAACAAAGTCCTCTTGCCATTTAGTTAGAAGATTATAAGAATATTTAAAAAAGATACTATTTGTAAGAAAAGTGGAGATGAATCTCATAACCAAACCCTCTTTGCCAGACTAATCAATACATCTAAGAAAAGACTTCAATTCCCACTATACCATCAAAACTTAGTGATGTTATGCTTGTCAATCAGCATACTGTAGCAGTGACCATGATTATCCATTTTATAAAGGCTAGTTGCAGGTACACTTGCATTAGTTCTCCACACAAAATTTTCACTATAATGTTTCATATTATGTTTTAAAAAAACATTCACAGAGTAATAACCATGACTATCATTTCTCTCTAATTCTTGCAGTAGATGACTGTCATGCCATGTGTTACCATCAAGTGCATGTAGCTGAGAATTGATTCTGTTTCATATATGAAAGAAAAGGAATTAGCCATCATAAAGTGTGTACATTCATGTAATCATCTATTAGTCCTAACTTCTATTGACAACTGAGAAAATACCAATTTAATCTTCAGAAAAAGGCAAAACTATAAAAAAGATGAATATTTTTCTCCTTATATTTGATGTCAAACATGTAATAGAAACAAAATTAAAATTCCAAGTTAAATTGTTAAACAATAGTTGAAGATGCATGGATAAGTTATGCTATGAACTTCTTTTATATATACTATCATAGCCAATTTTTTCTCTGCTACATTATTCTTTGAAGTTAAACCCATATTCCAAAAGACCACAGTTAGCAGCACAGACAACTGACTCATTTGGATGGTATAGATTGCATATGTAAAAATCTGAAAAAAGAGACGATATTATCACCTTTATGCCATTAGCATGCCACTTCAGAAGTGCTTCTGGAACATCCTCATAAACAACTCCTTGCAATTCTTTGTTCTCAAATCCAGTCCTCCATATATGACCCTGCACGTAGAAATGAAGGGAAGAGAAAGTTTTTAAGTTATAATAATTCCTTCTGTAATTGCACAAAGTCCAGTTCTGTTACCTGCAATTGTTTAAGAGAGGTAATTTTTCTGTCAGCTCTTATCATGGCCTCAACATTAGTTACTAAAGAATCAATCACCTCATCTTTTCCAGCATCATCAGATGGAACAGGTACTGAACCCAAAATCCCTTCTTTCAGGTCATCCTCAACCTAAACATGTTATTAATGTCGAAATCAACACAAAAGAACAATATGGAGAAGGACAACTATAAAACAAACAGAAAATACTATCACCTTGCGACTACAAAAAATTAAACAAAAAGCATAAGGGATGCTTAGAAGCAGAAGAATCTAGAAACACTTCAAACAGAAAATAAAATAAAATAATAAGATTGAACTTACCTAGTCTGAACTTCCCAAGATACCAACCTAGCTTGGGAAACAGCCAATTCATAGAATCTGGATTATTTCAGATACTTAATAAAGGTAACATAATTCTCAAAAAATAGAAACTTAGTTGAGGACTCGGATGAAGACCCAATTGAGTCCTAATCTACCTAATATATTAAAACTCAGTTGCATCAATCACAATCATAAGAATCTCGTGTGCACTGAAGTGGAGAAAAGATGCATGCACATGCACGCACAAATGCACATGTCCTGCAGTCAAAAGTGCAACATCATATGAGTATACAGGTTGCAGTCCATGAAAAACTAGCCTCAAATGAAACTGAACAAACGCATGACCATCATTTTGATACTAGCTTTCTTCCAGGATTTCTAGGATGTGATAAATAAGGACGTATCTCATCTTTTAGAATTTTTTTTCCTAGTGTTCAACTCCAAACACTTTTATCAAGACTTAACTACCTTATCCTTATGCTGGAAGTCATCTCTGATGTACCAATTTTAGCTTGATAGCCTAAGCAACTGATTTTCAAGATCATAGTTTGATGTCTTGGTTACTGGACCCATGCCAGTCCTTGTCCGGACCAGAATGGGTCTGGTATATGTCGGCATACCAACACACTGTCACAGACAAAATTCTAAACATGATGTTTGATATAATGCTTATGTATGTCCGTGTCTTTTGATTTGTCCATGCTTTGCACAACATATAGAGGGACGGTCGAAGGTTTAATAGCCTCATTTTAGTTGGGTTTGGTGGTCATTTTAGGCTTGTAAATAAAGATTATGTCATGTGGATACTTGTGAGAGATATTCAGTCTGTAGTGGACCATTTTGACCCTTTGTTATGCAACCGTTTAGAGCTTGTAAAGTTTGTTTGTAATTTGCATTGTCTATGTAGTGTTTTCTGAAATGTTTGCTTGTGGATCCCGAGTGAGGCGCTTTCCCTAACCTGTTTTCTCTTTTGTAGGTCCTAAGGGACCATGGGAGGTTTTAGGGAGATAACCTTTGGGGACGGACACGCAAGGGTGCCGCACGACTTAGGCAAAACTTGCTAAGTCCGTGACAGATGGTATCAGAGCGGGACAAGCACTCATAGAAACAATTGGTATACAAACGTGAGGGACCTGGCGGGGCTACGTTGAGAACAACCAGTATGCGCGACCATTTGGGGGAAAGTGAGCATGGAGATGTAGGGAAAAGAAGTCACTCAGAGGAGCGGACATTTGAGATTGACATTCAGATGAATGGCCAACCCTTCGCGCAAGAGACACCATGAGGACAAGCAAACTGGGAAGAATGCGTAGCACACAAAGGTTGGGATGGCTGAGTTTGAGCTACGGCTCAATGTTGGCAATACTTGATGGTGCTCAAGGCAAGCGAGACACTTAGTAAAGGATGAGACCATGTAAGGCGGAATGGGTTATTCAACGACCGAAAGAGTTATGCAAAGCTCACAGAGGTGAGGGGAATTACTAACTCGAAGAATTTGGTACTTATGCAAAGGCTTGTATACGAACGATGGTGTGTTCATGGCTTAAACGGCCGAAACTCGATGCCATGGAGCATTGAAACTTTCTCTTCAGTATGAGAAGGATACGTTCGTAGGAGGCTGAAGTGTGCAGCAAGTTCAGTATGTTGCTAGGTCTTGAGTGGTGCAGCGGGGACTATATTGACGTAGAGTCGCAATCTAGCAAGTGCGTTTGCGGGAGGCAAAACAATGCACAGTTTGTTCAGCAAAGCGGAGTAGTCCAACGGGATGATGGTCTCCAAAACTTTTAGAGAGATGGAAGCGAAGAGAGAAGTTACTCTAACGGGACAGATATCTAGGAGGGATAAGTCCCGACTCTCCAGATGAAGAATTATGTGCAACGGACCGCATATGTTGAGGAAGAGTACCTCAAAAAAAAAAAAAAAGCAATAACTCCACAAAGCTCAATGGACAGAGCGAGTGGCGAGGAGTCATCGCATGATCTCGCTTGAGAGAATGCATTGGTGGATGCATTGTGAGATCAAGTGGGGAAGCGACCCAAAGCAACACAAATGAAGGCACACTTGAAGTCGATATGGAGATCAGACTCAAGGGAGGGCTGACCTATGGAATGGTGGGCGCTAGGGCCACCATCAACTCAATGCAAAACGAGGAACGGAGAAACTTGGGTGTAACTTGACAAAGTTCCCAAGCTGCATGAAGGGAGCCGGCATAGAAGATAGAACATGGAGCGGAGGCACAGAGCTTTCCTTGGACAAAGGTCAAGGACATGAACTCTTACAGATACAAGAGAGAGATCATGTTGTTCCATGGGTCTCTTATTCTGATAGAGCGGGCTCATCCTGCATGGTGTCAAAGATGAAGGGAGCTTCGAGACACATGCACCTTACCTCATAGAAGCATTTGACGGAGGAACTGAGGCGACTCAACTTGCAGAGGTGAAGTTGGGTTCAGAAGGCCTTGGCACGAGGCAAGAGGACGTAGAGGCGGGTACTCTTGAAGAATATGCCATAGTGCTGCCATTCATGTTGCCATGAAGGAAGTAGTGCACAACGGAGATTGTGCTGGTAGGGGCAGAGGCCCAGGATCCAAACAATGATATACCAATTTCAGCGAAGTCGGTGGACTTCGGGAGCTACTAGGCGACGGACTGTCCTAGAGCGGTGCTTCATCTAGGTGTAATCCAAGAGGAGGCGGACGAAGGTCGATTGCTAAAGGAGCAAACACAATCGAAGGTGGAAGAGGCCCTGCGATGTATTGGTAGAGGCCACACATAATGGGATCACAAACCGAGTTCATCTCACAAGGATCAGAATGCAATGAAGATGTCACCAGAAGGCGACATGGTGCACCAGATCGTAGTGGAACAGTTCGTGGCAATGCGATACACACGAATGTTGCCCCGTGAGGGACTATATCATACAGAGGTATGATTGAGAGCTACTGGGAACTCCACTTCGGTGAACAATACGACGACAAGAAGGGCTATGGATTCAAGGAGTGAAGGTCATGGTACTGCAGAGGTGGGTCTTCCGTGCGTGCATCAAATTTTGCATCGGATGAAAGCCTTGGTCATCAGCATATGGGGGCTGTGTACCACAGAGGGAAAAGTTTAAATGCAAATACTAGTGAGTCCCATGGGAGGTACTTGATCATGCAAAGGTATGATCGAAGAAGCTGGAGAGTTAGACTACTCCAGAACCTATATTCGCTTAAGGGAGCCCGACAAGTTAAAGTACAAGGTCGAGTAAGCGAATGTTGCTACCAAAGAAGCTAAAGAGAACAGAATCGGTGCAAACCCTATAACATGATGGCAGAGGCCATGCATGGGAGTTGCAGTCTGTCTTTCCATCGAACAAAGGAAACTGCTTGGAGAACACATAGGTGTTGAAGCAGGAGGTCGAAAGAGGCGCGGAAGCGACGATGAGCCTAGAGGGACTTAGCTACCCAAAACCAAGCATCAAGTAGAATGGAGGTGGACTCGGAGGAGTGCCACAGAGACATATCTACTGATCGTGAAGAAAATGGATGCAGATGCGAGGCGACGGATGGTAGGGCCATGGGCATGGTAGCGCCATGGTACCACAGAGGCAGGCTTCCGTGAAGTCATCGATCCCTTGCTCTCATGGAGTGAGAGCGCTTGGTCGTGAAAGGGGCCGAGGAAGTGGAGCATGTAGAGGCAAACTCCAAGTACCGTGACAAGGCTGAAGGGCAGAAGCCAAGGAACTTCGTAAGACCGTTGTCAACGAGCTTCTCATCAAGATAGCCGAAAGTGAAGGACTTCGGGTCGTGCAAGAGTGCATGACCAAGGAACGAAGCAAGCAGTACGCCATGCTATACTTTTGATACTCAATGGAGTAGACGGTAGGTGGAGAAGACGGTACAATCCCAGAGGCGACCAAAACTATTAGAGACTTACTCCAAGTTGGGGTGAAAACTTCCTGCATTCCAGAAGTTCGATGGCATTGAGAAGATGAATCATAGTAGCTAACTCAACGCAAGGAGTGCAAACACTTCAAGTGCTTTAGAAGTGTGAGCAAAGAGCAGGCGCAGGCCAGTAACTAGCTCGATGCATGGAGTACAACCCTCGAGAAGGCGGGCGAAGTCAAGTAACCTTTGCCTTCTCAACTCTTAGGAGAATGGGTGAAACCGAGTACCCCAATTCTCTTAACTATCCAGCAGAGGAGCTCTACACAGGTTCAAAGACCCTTTGAAGATAATGGAAGACAATAGTTGTCAAATCCTCACCAATGATGATCAGTGCTATTGAGAGTAGATTATCCGCTTCATTTCCCAATAGAATGCCAATCAAAAGCGGAAGTGATGCGAATCTACTTGGAAGTGACAACTAAGTAAAAGAAGAGTCGATGGGTAAATTTAGTGGAGGAAGGACCCAAAACTTCAAAAGTTTACGAGACGATGCTCGTTAAAACTCCAATAAGCATCCACTCGGTTCAAGCAGCATGAGACATTTGGGAGACTGGCACATAGTAAGGATTGTCTTTTCCTTCATCTGAAGGATCCGCAGGAACCAACAGGGATCAACACAACTCAGCCAACCCTACATTAGAGTCAAGAGTCATTGACGAGTTGAAGCAGCATGGCGGATCAAAAGTTCAACTACTCAATAATAGTAGTAGAGAGCAGCTAGGAGCGAGAGGCGCACTACAGCTGGAGTAAAAGATTAAAGACTCGGCAAAGGCGAGGAGTTGCAGTGTCGACAAAAGCTTCGACGAGGATGTCGAAGGAATAAGTGGGGGAGAATGTCACGAACAAAATTCTAAATAGGATGTTTGATGTAATTCTTATGTATGTCCGAGTCTTTTGGTTTGTTCATACTTTGCATAGCATGTAAAGGGACGGTCGAAGGCTTAACAGCCCTATTTTAGTTAGGTTTGGTGGCCTTTTAGGCTTGTAAATAAAGGTTGTGTCATGTGAACACTTGTGAGAGATATTCGGTCTGTAGTTGACTATTTTGATCCTTTGTTGTGCAACCTTTCAGAGCTTGTAAAGTCTGTTTGTAATTTGCATTGTCTATGTAGTGTTTTCTGAAATGTTTGCTTGTGGATCTCGAGTGAGGCGCTTTCCCTAACCCGTTTTCTCTTTTGTAGATCCTAAGGGACCATGGGAGGTTTTAGAGAGGCTGACCTTTACGGACGGACATACAAGGGTGCCGCACGACTTAGGCAAAACTAGCTAAGTCCGTGATAGATAGCCTATGCTAGAAGTCATCTCTGATGCACCACTTTTTAGCTTGATAGCCTAAGCAACTGATTTTCAAGATCATAGTTTGATGGCTTGGATACTGGACCCATGCCAGTCCTTGACCGGACCAGAATGGGTCTGGTATATACCGGCATACCAACACACGTCAATGCGTGTTGTAGAACTTTTTTTGAAGATTTGAGGACCATTTTCAAGATATTCAAAAGGGTAATGCTAACATGCTGACCAATACTCATCCAACTTAAACATACAATGCAATAAACAATTCTAAAAGGAAGAGCACTTGCTATCTGCTTCATGACAGCCCTGAAGCCATCCAGCTCTGTGTATGAGATCACATTAAATAGGCTCTTGACAAGATCTGTTGGAATTTCATTATGGATATCTTCAAAGTTACCCATCCTTCTGGGACCACATTTGGATGCCTCCTAAAGTTCGATTTTGAAAATACCCTTCACAAAATTTGCTAGGATTTCATTTTGGATATCTTCAAAGCTAGAGACTTTAGCTAAAGCTAGTGCCTCATCTGTCTTTATTTCTCATCAGCAATATATGTCAATGGGTTCATTGATGCTCTATTCACAAATAAGGGAAGCCTTATGCTAAAGGACCCTCCCCCCTCTTATATGTTGTGACCAATGTCCTAACTAGATTGCTCCTTGGTGAGGTTGGCAATTGGCATAACAAGTGGGCCTAGTAGTGGGCCATATCGGATGCCATTGCATATCAACTTCCTGATGATAAATGATCTGATCCTATCCTATCTATCATCCATGGACGGAAGACCCCAACCAATCTCAAAGTTGCTCCATTTTAATACAAAATTTGCTCTAGTCTTCCTATTAACATTTGATATAAGGAGATCTACCTTGAGTCACACCCAAACCTATTAACTTTAAGCTTTTTTCTGTTTTTTTTTTTCCCTCCATTCTCTGCTGCATCTGTTTATAACTCTGCAGCAACACTGCTTTTGCCTCAAAACAGACAATGGCCAGATTACTATGTTTCCAATCAGCAAGATAAAGAAAAAATAGCCCCAACAACTTCATCTCATAACCAACAATGGGGAATTTTTCAGTTCTACTATTACTTGACAAATACAACATAATAAATCAAATTAGATAAAAGACACAAAAGCACAACTGAATCCAACAACTGGTGGACAGTGGTATATAGTGAATACTATATGATAAGCAAAATATGCCCCCAAAAACTTGTAGGAATTCAACGATCGAGGGATAGCTCCCCTTGGAAGAAATTGACAAACTGAAATAACTGAAACAAATGGCTTTTTATAAATGAAACTGGATGCCTGACTAGTAATTAGAGAGCAGTTACATCAGTCAAGAGTGCAGCCTTCACTATTTCTCCATTCAAATATTATGGGGTTTTACATATCTATCCTTTCAAAATGTGAAAATAGTATATCCGCCCTCCAATACATATATATATATATATATATATATATATATATATATATATATATATATATATATATATATATATATATATATATATATATATATATATATATATATATATATATATATATATCCTTCATATATTCAACGTTTTTCCCATTAACATTCTTCCGGCAAACTCAAGTTAACTACTACTAGTCATGGTTATCACTGCATTTGGAAATAATAAAATTTGAAGTACTTAAAAATTAAAATGACTTCACCAATTATTTGACCCCTCATGTTCTTCAACATTTTTGAAGGGGATACAATTTGAGTTTTGATGTCTATATACTAAAGGTCAACTGCCAGAGAATAACTACAATATTTTACATATAGCGGGACAAATACCAAGATCACTGACTTTGGAGGGATACCGATGCAATTATGCCAATCATTATATGAATAGCCAAAACCAAGTCTTGTGACTAGTGACCACAGCACACCTACTAAAAGTTTTTGAGACCAAAGCAATTAAAATGTCTAATAAATCATAAACAAATAATGGAAATAGACAATACAGGAAACTGCACAATGAAATCTTACTTGGGCACGCAATAGCTTAATATCTTCTTTTGTTTCCTTGCTGTCATATGTGGACATCAAATGTTTTCTCACGTTATCACGAGCATATGGAAAAAGAACATCTGTAACAAATGTTATTGGAGTAGTTGTTCCTTCTATGTCAAGGACAATGCATTGCTGCAAAATGTTCAAAGTTGTTTATTAGCAGATTACCTATATGTTAGTTGATTGGAATACAGAAGAAAAATTTTGCAGTGATTCATGAAGAAATAGATCCATTAACATACAGACATTGAAGCAAAAACTAAGCCATGGTAAACAGACAGAGATGCGCAAACAGAACGAACAAAAACTGAACATATCCATAGCAAGATAAAAGGAAAAAACCATATCCAAAGCAAGATATATGGAAACCGTCTTACAATTGATGGCACAGGATCAAGGCTGCCATTTAGTGGTCCTGCTCGCACAGAACCACTTAGATGCCTACTCCTATACTGAAATTGTTTTGGATGGCCTAGTGAATTCTGACCAAATGCATTCCAGTCGATACCCAATTGGTGAAGCTTGATTGCAGCATCAAAAGGGTACTGGTAATTCTCAGCCTGAAAAATACTAGAATAGTAAAGATAACATAATCTAAGAGTTATGTACCACAAGCAACTTAAGAGAAAAACCCAGAAGACAGTTGGAGAATTTTTGCAACAAAGTGATGAAAAGATGACTAACTATAAATAATGGTTTTTGTTGAAAGCTCCAAAACCGAACAATTAGAAATTGGAATTGTATCTAATATATGTGGAGCGGGCTTAAACAATATTCAATAGTGACAAAAGACCACCATGAAGCATACAACCATTAAAAATTAAATCATTAGCAAATGTGAACTTAGAAAAGACTAAACCATTTTTTTAATTGGTTTAAAATTAAACCAGCCAAAAAATTTTAGTATCGAAAGCTTATCTGAATAACTGTCATAGTTTTTTAACAAAATACTCGATGACCTAACAAGAAGTTGTAGTGTCGGATCCACAAATCTTTTCCTACCATTTGAATATTTGGGATAATATCATTAGTAAAACTAAAAAGAATCAGATGTCTTGTTGTTGTTTCTGATAAAGTTTTCCAAGGTCTATCTCTATCTCTCGCAACACCGCTAATCTTTAGTCGATCACTTCATCTAAGCAGAGTATCCATAGATCTCCTTTGGACATGTCCATGGAGTCTAGAATGTTTTCTCATCATCTAGTTAAACTTATTTGTTCATGGATGTAATATTTCTTACTCTAGATTGTTCAGTAAATGCAAACATCCATTGCAACATTCTCATCCTAACAACACTAACCTTTTGCACATGCAGTTTCCTAAATATCTATTTGTTCATGTTGACCTTACAACTGTCCTATTAAATATTCCTTTTATTTAAGTGTAACATGATGATAATATAGAATTCCTGATATACCACTCCACAAAGAATATCTTGATTTATCTTCCCTTCCGAATCAGTAAGAAATCCAAGAAATCTAAAACTTTCACTTCAAGGAGGGTCATAGTTGTACTGAATTTAAATTAAGTAGGGTTAAGCTAACATACAGCAAACAAAGATAAAAGGAAGGTATAGTGCAACCGATGGATAAGAAATTTCCAAAAGTAAAAAAAGATAGGATTTTTATCCTAGCATTTGATTAAACAGATATTGGGACAAGTATTGCTTTTAGCAAGTAGGATGGTTGAAATGGAGAAAACAGACTACAAGTGCCGAGTGATTGTGTCTTTAAGAGGAAACGTTCATAAGATAGTGACATGAGCAGTTATGCTTAGAATTTGAATTTGACAGATAGGTCCAGAAAGAAAATAAAGTAATTCCCTCACAGTCCAACCTCCAAAAGCACATCCATCTACTCGCAATCTCCCATTTCTTTCTGAACCAAACAATTCAGCCACAAAAACACTGTCATTTGGTACATAAGCCTTCTCCGAAGCCTGATTGAAACAAATTCTAATTTGAAGTATACTAACTCTGCTCCAGTTACACAAGGAAATCACTAATTCCTTCAGAAACCTCTTTCTTTTGATCCAGAACCAGATGCAATGAGTCCATGAAACAGGATTACGGAACTAGACAATAAGAGCAGTAAAAGGAAAAACGAAGAGGAGGAAATTACTTTCACAGCATGTGCAGCGCAATCCGTGCAGTTTGGAGACTTATGAAGGTTGGGCTTCGGCGTCGAAGAGGATAGCACGGCCCCGCTTCTGAACAGCGCGTACATGCGTTCCGGCACGAACCGCGCCTTCAGAACCCCTGACGGTGACACTGATCAAAACAATCAAAGATCCAATCTTTGAGCTATTATAAAAGAGAATGCAAGAAAAATCGAACGAAAGATCGAATGCAGCGATCATCAGATGGTTTTCATGGATTGCAATCAAGTAATCGATGCAGACCAGAGGGTGCCACGACGATGAACTGACGAGGTTTGCGGGGGGCGGCTTTGACGGTGAAGCTGCCGTCGATGCCGGTGACGCAGCCAAGGTTATAGATGTGGCGGCGGAGGTGGTCGGAGAGAAGGGCCCGCGTCCCGCCCACGGGCTTGCCCTCTAAGTACGCCCGCGGGGTTGTCAGCGGGAGCACGTTCATCGCCATTGCTCTAAACTTTCAGGAGTTCGGTGGCTATTGGAGAAGATAAGGGGAGAAGCGGGAGATTGGAAGCTGATAAGCAACAGAGCGCACGGAAGGCACCGGAGCAGCGTCGGATATCCACTTTGCCATCGACCACCAATGACAATGTTACGTGGATGAGGTCTTTTTTTTGCCCCATTTCGAACCTGGAAAAAAACTGAGTAAATTCCCATGAAAAATCCCTCAGTTTGGTTTTTTTTTTCCCGATTTATTCACCCTTTATTTTTGGGCAAATTTAAAAAAAAAATCTCTACTTTTTAAAATTTTTTCACAGAGCATCTTTTCTTAAAAAAAATTCTAAAATATCACCCTTAACTTAACTGTATGAAAAAATCATCTTACTCATTCTAGATCCGTTATCACTCATAGCCGAGGAGGACCCCTTAGCTCAATTACTATATGTTTTGCATGAGGTCACACACTCTCTCTCACTCGTGGTCAATGACGTACTCTCTTCTTTTTTTATCTTGCGATCAACAATGAGAATTACAAGCAAAGATAGAGAACACGTTTATAAGCAATAACGTGTGAGGGCTATTTGGAGTAAAGTGGGGTGGCCGATGGAGTGAAGGTATGGGTAGGCAGGTGATGGGCGAAGGACGATAGTTAATAGAGGTAAAATGATCATTTTAAATAAAAGATGTCGTTTCAAAAATTTTTTAAAGTAGAGGTGCTATGTGAAAAATTTTGAAAATAAGTTTTTTTTCAAAAGTTTTTTTTTTTAATTTTTCTCTATCAGTTTTCATATTTTTCTTATATCCCAAAATACCCTTGACATGAAATATGAAGCAATCCAGTTATAATATTTTTAATATATCCATAAAAACATTACAATCTCATACCAAAATACTATAAACGAGGAACGAAGTCTAACAATACAACACAAATCAACTTATTAGTATAGAGTTTCAATTATGTATTTATGTTGGTCTTAGATCAAGTACATTCAAAAAAAAAAAAAAACTTGTCCTCCATAGTATTTTTCAATAAGATTATAGAATTTTTAGAATCTTCTTAAAAATATTATAAATCTATACAAAAGTACCATCACTAGCTTTTTTTTTTTTTTTTCACGTTATGACTCGGTTTAATGCAAATGATGAAAATCTTTTTGGTCAATCCCATCGGGAGTATTTTGAGAATAAAAAATAAGGATATTGATGGAGAAAAATAAAAAGAGCATCAATTAAAAATAAACTAAAATGAGAAGCTTCCCAGAAATTCAGCCAAAAAAATAACCAAACAATAATTTTTTCTACATAGAACAAAAATATCTATTTAATATGCAATGCATGTCTTCTCGTATTGGATGTAAATAACTATTCCTATATAAATTCTTGGTCATTCTATTTAAACGACTCGGCATTTGGATCCTTTATGTAGACTAATTTCTAGATATGGACTGTTGGGTGATGGTAGATGGATGTAAATCTACTAAAATGGTACACTAGAGGCTACTTATAAACATATCCAAGAGTAAGACAGAGTAAGAAGCACCATGGGAAATACTATAAACATATCCAAGATTAAGTCAGCATAAGAGCACCATGAGAAATATTACGCATTGTAAACTTCTAAGGATTAATTATCATCTTTTAGATGTCCTCTTAGGTTTAGGACATCTTTTAGATTTCCTCTTAGGTTTAGAGTCAGAGGGTGGGGGGTGAATTAGTGCAGCGATAAAAATCATGTCGATTCTGAAAATCTCTTCGTTTCGTACGATAAAAATTGATTTCAGAAACTTGAAAACGTATGCAAGTGTAGGCGTAGTAAAAATACAATAAGAAGGTAAGGAGGTTTATAGTAAGATAAATTGCACAAAAGAAAAGGCAAACTGGATTTTTATAGTGGTTCAGTCGTCGTGACCTATATCCACTCCGTCGATTCCTCTTCCGTCGAGACCACCGGCATCCACTATCGATTTTCCTTTAATAGACAAAGATCAACCTCCTTCTTACACCCCTTTTCTCCTTTTCACAAGACAACCTTTACAAGTACTCACCCATCTCTCAAACTATTCTAACACTTAGGCTAGAAGAGGAAGATTCTCACAAGAGATTACAACAACGTTTTTCCCTTTTTAAATTCACTATTCTTGTGTATCTTAACCAGGGATAAGAGGGGTATTTATAGGCTTCAAGTTGATTCAAACTTGGAGCCTAAAAATATCTCATCCCGGGTTTTCCGAGTACGGGCAACACCATCGCTTGTGCTACCGCTTGACATCTTGACACTAGGCGGTACCACCACCTGGCAGAGCTCGAAGACCGAGCTCTAGCGGTACCACCGCCTGACAAGGGTCGTACCACCATTGGCAGTATTTACTGTCGACGGTACCACCGCTCAAACCACCTGGGAAACTAAGTCTCCTAAGCGGTGCCACTGTCGGCCAGGCTTTCAGCATCCTGGTTGGGCCTTGAATCCGGCCCAAACTAGCCCAAATTCGGGCCCAGTTGGCCTCTAACAGAGTTGATGGGATTATCTTCTAATCTCAACTCCAATTATATTCTAACTACGATTCCTAAGACATATTCTAAGCAAAATAAGTCTGGTTTCTTCCAACGAGCTTATAACGATCTTCCAACGAACTTCCGACGATCTCTCGGCAATGTTCCGATGGACTCTCAGCAAGCTCCTAGACTTCACGATGATCTTCTTGGCGAGTTTCGATGAGCTTCTTTGGCAAGCTCTAGGACTTCTCGATCAATTCCGGCAGAACTTCCGACGAACGTCCGGACTTCCGACGAACTCTCGAACTCCTAACGAAATTGCATTCTTGACTCCGGGACTTCATTTTGCTTTATACCTTGCTATCATAGTTAATCCTGCATACATCAAAAACACACTTCGATCTAGACAATTATTACTCAGCATGAATCATGTTGTCCGGCATGTCATTGGCCCATGTTGAATCTCGGATTTTGATGATGAAGTCAATTGTCATTTGTTGTCTAATCTATGTGTTGAGATAAGTGTGCAGGATTAACTACGATGAAAGATAGACAAGCAGCAGGAGTTGCACCGGAGTCAAGTTCATGATCACGTTGGGAGTTCGAGAGTTCGACGGAAGTTCGGACGGTCGTCGGAGGTTCTGCGAGAACAGATCCGAGAAGTCCAGAAGCTTGCCAAGCGAAGCTCGTCGGAACTTGCCAAGTGGATCGTCGCAAAGTCCAGGAGTTTGCCGGAAGTCCGCAGGAGCATCACCGAGGGTTCATCGGATGATCGACGGAAGTTCGCCGGAAACTCGCCGGAAGGAGCGATTGACGCACCGAAGCAAAGCTGCAGAAGTTGTCTTAGATTTAATCGTAGTTAGCACGTTGATTAAGTTGGAAAATGGGAGGTGATCCCATTGGCTTAATCTTGGGGCAATTGGGCCCCTGAAATACTGAAATTGGGCCGAATGGAATGAACCATTCGGACCCTGATTGCACCAGGAGGTGCAACCGCCCAGGCCAGGAGGTGGCACCACCTGGGCTAGGCCTTCCAGCGAGACTGGGCGGTGCAACCTCCCCAGCAGAGAGGTGGCACCGCCTGAGCTCAGTCTTCGAGCTAGACTGGGCGGTGCAAGCTCCCTGACAGAGAGGTGGCACCGCCTGAGCTCAGTCTTCGAGCAAGACTGTGCGGTGCAACCTCCCTGGCAGAGAGGTGGCACCGCCTGAGCTCGGTCTTCGAGCTCTGCCAGGCGGTGCAACCTCTCCAGTCAAGAGGTGCAACCGCCTGATCCCAGAATTCCGGGATTTGATTGTTTTGAGCTCCAAATTTGAATTGGGTTGGGGCCTATAAATTCCCCACCCATTCAGCACTGAAAAGATACAGACCTACACCGAAATCTTGATCTTTTCTGTGATTCTAAGAGCTCAAAAGTGTTGTAAAGCCTTTAAGTCTCCTCCTTCTGTTCTTCAAGTTTTCAGTTGTAAAGTGAGGAGAGAAAGGTCTGTAAAGGTTATCTCCTGAGCCTGTCAAAAGGAGAGAAACTGTAAAAGGGCAGTTTGGCCTTCGCCTATTGAAGGAAGGCCCCTAGTTGACGTCGGTGGAGGAAGCCACAAGTGGAGTAGGTCAAGGCTGACCGAACCACTCTAAATCTCTGGTTTGCGTTTATTTTTGAGCACTTTATCATTACTGCAAACCTTCTTCATTACTACTGCTCTCTGCGCTTTCACGAACAAGTTCTAAGTGCTGTTCTTCCGAATCTGCATTCAGACGTAAATTCGTATTTTCGTACATTACAGTTTATGTTTACGTTTGATTCTGCAGAACTGTCTTCCGTGGTTTTACGAACGAGTTTCTTTGCAGTTTACACTTACATTTTGATCCTATTGATAACTGCAAACTGTCCTCTACAATTTTACGAACGAGTTTCAACATTTAGACGTAAAACTGCATTTAGACGTAAATCGGCTTTCCTCGCACAATCATCATATCTCAGTTCACGTTTACGTCTTGACTTCAACTGCATACTGCCTTCTGCGAGTATACAAACGAGTTTCAAAGTTCAGACGTAAATCTGCGTTTAAGACGTAAATCTGCGTTTAGACGTAAATCTGCGTCTAGACGTAAATCTGCGTTTAGACGTAAATCTGTTTTTTTTGCAGATTACTTTTTGAGCTGTATAACAGCAGCACATTGTCTTTATACTTCTGCTTAAACTTCTCCTAGACGCAAACTGTGTTTAGACGCAATCTGCGCTTAGACGCAATCTGCGTTTAGACGCAATCTGTGCTTAGACGCAATCTGCGCTAAGACACAAACTGCGCTTAGACGCAATCTGAGTTTAGACGCAATCTGCATTTAGACGCAAACTGCGTTTAAACATAAATTGCACTTAATCATAAGTAATCTTAGAATCGGGTTTTGCATCAAAATAGTCTTTATCGAACGAACGCAGCTTTCATTTTTTTAATCGCTGAAAAATATCCGCTGCACTAATTCACCCCCCCCCCCCTCTTAGTGCTCTCGATCCTAACAATTGGTATCAGAGCCCGGTTAACTCTCAAAAGGATTAAAACCCAAGAGAGATGGCTTACGCCGGAAACCAAGAGGGCCATTCCATTACACCTCCACCCATGTTTAATGGGACGGACTACACCTATTGGAAGACCCGAATGAGAATCTTTCTTATTTCTATGGACATTGATCTTTGGAATCTTGTCGAGAATGGTTTTTCAAAGTCTTCTCTTCCAATGATCGATTGGAATGATTTGGAGAAGAAGGCTTTCGCTCTTAATGCAAAGGCTATGAATGCCTTATTTTGTGCACTTGATAAAAACGAGTTTAACCGTGTTTCAACTTGTGAAACTGCGTTTGATATTTGGCACACGCTCGAAGTGACCCATGAGGGCACAAGTAGAGTAAAAGAGTCAAAAATCAATTTGCTGTTACATTCTTTCGAACTTTTTCGGATGAAACCGAGTGAAACCATTGGCGACATGTTTACCCGTTTCACGGATGTCATCAACGGTCTAAAAGGACTCGGAAAGAGCTTTTCGGATTTTGAGCTTGTTAATAAGATACTAAGATCCCTTCCTAAGAGTTGGGATCCTAAAGTCACCGCTATTCAAGAGGCAAAAGATCTGCGAAATTTCCCTCTTGAAGAACTAATCGGGTCATTAATGACCTACGAAATGACTTGTAAAGCTCATGAAGAGCAAGAAGACATCCTTCCAAAGAACAGGAAGGATATGGCACTCAAAACTTCAGAATGCCACTTGAGAGAAAACTCAAGTGATGAGGACTGTGATGATGACTTGGCACTTCTAACAAGAAAGTTTAAAAAGTTCTTTAAAAGAAACAAGTTTAAGAATGATGCAAAAAATAAACTTGAACCCAAAAAAGACCAAGTAATCTGCTATGAATGCAAAAAGCCGGGACACTACAAGAGTGATTGTCCCCAAGTCAAGAAAAGAACAACAAAGAAGAAGGCGCTCCAAGCAACATAGGATGATTCGAGCGCATCTGAGGAAGAGGAGTCCAACACCGAGCAAGTTGCTCATTACGCCTTAATGGCCATCGAAGATGAGGTAACAAATTCAATAGATGCTGATTTATCCTTCGATGAATTATTAAATGCTTTCAATGACTTATTTGACGAATGCAAGAGTATAAGTAGAAAATATAAATTGCTGAAAAAGATGCATGATAGTCTTACTTGTGAGTTTGATAAGTTAAAAGTCGAACATCATGATAGTTTAAATTCATGTATCAAATGTCATGATTTAGAAACTTTGCAAAAAGAAAACCTGCTACTCAAGGACACCTTGAAGAAATTCGAGGTTGGTAGAAAGTCATTAAACATGATCCTTGCAAACAAGGGTCACATTCCAAAAAGGAGCGGAATTGGATTTGTGAGAAGTCCTCACCAAAATCCAACCACCTTCATAAAAGGCTCCATCTTACATGTTCAACACCTAACCAAGTGCAACTTTTGTTGCAAATCTGGACACAAGACACATTATTGTCCATTCAAGAAAATAAGTCCAAACAAACTAATCTGGGTTCCTAAAGGAACCATGACAAACTCTATGCAACATGATAGAAAATGCAGATCTATTTATGAGGCACCCAAAAGCAAATGGGTACCTAAACATCATCCTTTCTTGTAGAAAACTAAACCATCGCAAGCTAGGAGCAAGAGATGGTACCTTGATAGTGGATGCTCAAGGCATATGACCGGAGATCCATCTCAATTCTCTAAGCTCACTAGCATAGACGAAGGATATGTCACCTTCGGAAACAACAACCAGGGTAAAATCATTGGCAAAGGAACTCGCAACGCTTAAGTAACAAGTGGAAGTTATGAAATCACAAATACGATTTGGATACAACCTTATTAGAAACATATGATATCCAAATTCACATACCCCCTTGATCTTCAAAACCCGTTAACACTATCATCTACGAATTAATTCTTGTATCATGAAGAAACTAAATATGTCATGATCTTAAAAGGGATACCAAACAAACTATCAACATACGTATGCACGTTAAAAGATCTATCTTGATCGTACAAGAGCTTCTTCCTTAAATAAAAACTCACACGAAATCATGTAACAAACATTAATTGCTCTGAAACTCTCCTCAAGGCAAAGGCTCCCTGATCAAATCATATTAGGTGCTCACTGGCTGCAGGCGGTGGCACCTCTCCAGCTGGCGGTGGCACCTCCAGCTATCACGGGTTGCCAAAGGTTGCACCGCTCCAGCCAGAGGTGCAACCGCCCGCAACTCTGCCTTTTTAAACCCACACTAGGGCCGGCTATGGAACCGACCCCAACTCACTCCCATTTCCTCCTCTACTCTTCCAAGTCTCCTCCATTCCCATTTCACTCCTCTAAGCCTTCCAAATACCTCTCATTTCGGAGCAAAACATCAAGAATCCTTCCTTCTCTTGAAGATCTCACAAAGGTACTCTCTAAGAAGCTCTTAAATTCTGTTTTGTTCTTCATTTACTCTAGCTCATCATCATCCCTCTAAACAGCAGTAGTTATGGGATCTAGAAGATCCTCAAGGGACAAGGGAAAGAGGAGATTAGTAGAAGAGTTTGATTTCACTCTTTTCGATTCGAAATACCATGTTGAAAAATTTCCCTCTTTCGAACTTAGATGTATTAGTAAGGGAAAATATGTAGATCTAAATGAACTAAGAGACTTAGAGACCATCCAATGGTTTGCAAACCTAGGTCTACTTCCAATCTTGCAGATTAACGAACCCATCTATCCTAGGCTTGTTAGATTATTTTACAATAACATACAAATAGATGATGAAGGAAGGATGTCCACCTATCTTTTGGGACAACACATCTCAATCACTGATAGGTTCATTTGTGATATGATAGGCATTCCCATAAAAAGCATAGGACTCTACTTTAGAGGATCATGGGATGATGAAAGTATTGGAACATCCTATGTTGAAGCCTTAGGAACAATCTTTGCCAATCCTAACATAGCATTGGTTCCTAAAAGTTGTGAACATCTATTGCCTTTGAACACTAAGATACTTCATTATATCATGACTAGTATAATTCTTCCTAAACAATACCATCATGATGAAATAAGTCAACTAGAATTAGGAACTATGTACTCAATCATGAAGGGACATGACATCTGTCTTGGCTATCTTATTCAACAAAATATGTTAGAATTATCTAAGAAAGATATGATGCTCCCATATGGTGGTATAATCACTAGAATAATAAAAGCTTACGACATTCTAATATCACCAGAAGAAGAAGTAATGAAAGTAGATCGATTCAGCATAATAAACAAAAATCTACTTCACCGACTAAGATGTTACTATAGAAACGGTAACTGGGTTAGACTCCCTAGAAGGACTGATCACCCTCAATCTGAACCAGAACCGGAAACACCAGTATTTAGGGGTACTCAATCTCCTCCGACCCTTCCCTTTGAGGAAACACATCCAGTTGAGCAAACTCATACATCAATCGAAGAAATTGGGATTCGTATGGATCGATTCGAACAGAGACAAGAACGGATTGAACAAAGACAAGATCAAATCCTATCTGAGCTGCAGCAAATTCATAGTCAATTTGACTCCTTGTTTAGGCACTTTAATTTTCCACCTCATCAATGAACTTATTGAACACCTGTTGTTGTTGTAAACTTCTTATGATACTCACTTCTGATGTACTGGCTGTAAACATCTATTGTGGTAAAAGTTATCTCAGATTTTTATGGTATCATTATTGTTTGGTATGTGATGTGTCCAAATTAAGAATGTTGTGCTTTGAAACTAAAAGTTTTGAAAATCTTGTGCTTTGATTTCATTCGAAGAGAACTAGGAATGTCGATGTGTCCGAACAGATAAATTTGTTAAAATAATTTTCTTTCGGACTATATTGTATGATCAAATCACTTGATTTCCATGATTATATGTGAAAATCTGCAACAAAATCTTGTCCGAATGCATCTTATTTTCTCGAACACTTTCATGAAAATTGAGTTTCTGAAATAGATTTGATGAAGTGATTCATGTGTATGTATTCCATCCTGCAAAATCTTTACATAGACAATGGATTATAACACAAAGGGGAAGAAGTATGTAAAATTCCTCTATAAGCTTGCTATTATTATTTTCTGGTATCATAGTTACTATGCTTTTTGTTGATGACAAAGGGGGAGATATATATGAATTGATATACACTGCCATGATTAGAAATACTATGAATGATGCTATAAACACTGCTATGATTATGCCATCCTTGCATCACCAAGAGATATATGAACATGTGCTAAAGTTTGCATTATGCCCTGAGTTGATATCTTATCATGTGAAGAAAATGCAAAACTTGCTAGAATATTTCAAATGTGTGCATCATGTAATAAGTTTCACAGCTTTATATGATAATGTTCAAACTACAAGATGAATAGTTACAAACACAATCATACAAACTTATTGATGTATGTCAAACCCTGACATCATCCTTGAAGAGATACATCATGATGAGTATCATGATGGGAGTATTGATAAGTTTAACTGATCTAACTTATCAATACGTCACTTGAATTCTTAGGTCTTGAATTCAAGGTTGACTTATCTCAACTATGGCATATAGACAGGGGGAGTTAAGGATAACTCCATTATCAATTGATTGTCATCATCAAAAAGGGGGAGATTGTTGAATCTCGGATTTTGATGATGAAGTCAATTGTCATTTGTTGTCTAATCTATGTGTTGAGATAAGTGTGCAGGATTAACTACGATGAAAGATAGACAAGCAGCAGGAGTTGCGCCGGAGTCAAGTTCATGATCACGTTGGGAGTTCGAGAGTTCGACGGAAGTTCGGACGGTCGTCGGAGGTTCTGCGAGAACAGATCCGAGAAGTCCAGAAGCTTGCCAAGCGAAGCTCGTCGGAACTTGCCAAGTGGATCGTCGCAAAGTCCAGGAGTTTGCCGGAAGTCCGCAGGAGCATCACCGAGGGTTCATCGGATGATCGACGGAAGTTCACCGGAAACTCGTCGGAAGGAGCGATTGACGCACCGAAGCAAAGCTGCAGAAGTTGTCTTAGATTTAATCATAGTTAGAATGTTGATTAAGTTGGAAAATGGGAGGTGATCCCATTGGCTTAATCTTGGGGTAATTGGGCCCCTGAAAGACTGAAATTGGGCCGAATGGAATGAACCATTCGGACCTTGATTGCACCAGGAGGTGCAACCGCCCAGGCCAGGAGGTGGCACCGCCTGGGCTAGGCCTTCCAGCGAGACTGGGCGGTGCAACCTCCCCAGCAGAGAGGTGGCACCGCCTGAGCTCAGTCTTCGAGCTAGACTGGGCGGTGCAACCTCCCTGACAGAGAGGTGGCACCGCCTGAGCTCAGTCTTCGAGCAAGACTGGGCGGTGCAACCTCCCTAGCAGAGAGGTGGCACCGCCTGAGCTCGGTCTTCGAGCTCTGCCAGGCGGTGCAACCTCTCCAGTCAAGAGGTGCAACCGCATGATCCCAGAATTCCGGGATTTGATTGTTTTGAGCTCCAAATTTGAATTGGGTTGGGGCCTATAAATTCCCCACCCATTCAGCACTGAAAAGATACAGACCTACACCAAAATCTTGATCTTTTCTGTGATTCTAAGAGCTCAAAAGTGTTGTAAAGCCTTTAAGTCTCCTCCTTCTGTTCTTCAAGTTTTCAGTTGTAAAGTGAGGAGAGAAAGGTCTGTAAAGGTTATCTCCTGAGCCTGTCAAAAGGAGAGAAACTGTAAAAGGGCAGTTTGGCCTTCGCCTATTGAAGGAAGGCCCCTAGTTGACGTCGGCGACCTCGTCGGTGGAGGAAGCCACAAGTGGAGTAGGTCAAGGCTGACCGAACCACTCTAAATCTCTGGTTTGTGTTTATTTTTGAGCACTTTATCATTACTGCAAACCTTCTTCATTACTACTGCTCTCTGCGCTTTCACGAACAAGTTCTAAGTGTTGTTCTTCCGAATCTGCATTCAGACGTAAATTCGTATTTTCGTACATTACAGTTTACGTTTACGTTTGATTCTGTAGAACTGTCTTCCGTGGTTTTACGAACGAGTTTCTTTGCAGTTTACACTTACATTTTGATCCTATTGATAACTGCAAACTGTCCTCTACAATTTTACGAACGAGTTTCAACATTTAGACGTAAAACTGCATTTAGACGTAAATCGGCTTTCCTCGCACAATCATCATATCTCAGTTCACGTTTACGTCTTGACTTCAACTGCATACTGCCTTCTGCGAGTATACAAACGAGTTTCAAAGTTCAGACGTAAATCTGCGTTTAAGACGTAAATCTGCGTTTAGACGTAAATCTGCGTCTAGACGTAAATCTGCGTTTAGACGTAAATCTGTTTTTTTTGCAGATTACTTTTTGAGCTGTATAACAGCAGCACATTGTCTTTATACTTCTGCTTAAACTTCTCCTAGACGCAAACTGTGTTTAGACGCAATCTGCGCTTAGACGCAATCTGCGCTAAGACGCAAACTGCGCTTAGACGCAATCTGAGTTTAGACGGAATCTGCATTTAGACGCAAACTGCGTTTAAACATAAACTGCACTTAATCATAAGTAATCTTAGAATCGGGTTTTGCATCAAAATAGTCTTTATCGAACGAACGCAGCTTTCGTTTTTTTAATCGCTGAAAAATATCCGCTGCACTAATTCACCCCCCCCCCCTCTTAGTGCTCTCGATCCTAACAGCCCATCGACGCTTCGTCCGATTTTTCGGTGCATCGTCCTCTCTTGTGGCCTACTGCCCAATTGGCCAGTTGACCTCCGCAACTCCGATATCCTTGGTGCAATATATGCTCTTATTAGCCCGATGCTTGAAACCATGGCCCGAAGCCTTTTGTCGATATGTCGATCGATCCTTCGGCGCGACGTCCAATCTTTTGACATGTTTCTTCGGCCCAACATGATTCTTCCTGCTTTAAATGTCTCTTCTGGATCGAAACATCCTACGTCACTTAAAACGTAGATCAAATCATTAATACTAAAAATTAATTAAAAAATATCTAAAAATAATTTTACCTAATTGGATTTTAAAGTTTGAAAATTATTTATGCATGCATGAATTTTTTTTAAAAAATAGGCCAATAAGTATAATAAATATAATAATACTAAATTAAGTCTGACTAGTCATGCAAGTTATAGTGGTTGTATATCATCAATGCCATACTTTCTTCTATATATCACAACATTATTAGCCCTTTCTAATGTAATTCAAAATAACCCATATAATTTATTTTGTTAAGATAATCTTATTATCACATTTAATCATAATATACACATATATAAATATGAATAAGATAGGAGAAATAAATAACTTTAGGTACATAAGTAATGCAAGTAATATATGCCTTGCAAGCTAATCACGTGAGTGATGACACATGTGACATGATACATATTCTTTTTGTTTATTTATTGTTTGGTATTTTATTACTTTATCTTGCATACTACATATATTGTGATATCCATGAATCTATACAATGAGAATTAGATCATGATGATATTACGATAATGAGACCAATTCACTTTTAAATATAGACCCTAAATAATCCCGATCATAGGTGCCCTGCAAGCTAATCACGTGAGTGATAAAACGTGTGATAAGACATGCTTTCTTTTTGCTTATTATATTATTGTTAGTCATAGGTGCCCTACAAGTCAATCACGTAAGTGATGGCACGTGAGACATGACATGTAATCTTTTTACTTATTATTATTATGGTATTTTTTTTATTTTATATTACTTATGTTAGGATCGAAATCAGCACTAATGGGGGGGTGAATTAGTGCTTTTGTAAAAACATCAGTTTAAAAAACTTTCATTCGATAAAGCTTGTATCGAAAATATGTTTAAATGTAGAGTGCAGGCAAAAGTAGTAGATAGTTAAATCAATTAGCAACAAAAGTAAATAGCAAGGAAAAAAGCACACCAAATTTATAGTTGTTTGGTCCTCGTGACCTATGTCTACTCTCGATTTCTCTTTCGTCGAGGGCATTAGCTTCCACTAACAATTTTATTTCAATGAACAAAGATAAACTACCCTCTTACAACTCTTTTCTCCTTTTGACAGGCTTAGGAGAGAACCTTTACACTCCCTTTTTATATGGTAACCCTCACACACCTCCCTTAGATCAACTTCTAAGCTTAAGGAGGAGGGAACTTAATGTTTTGGTAGAGTTTTCTCAATTTTTTACTTGAGAATTCTTGATCCTTTCTTGCTACCCAAGTGGAGTATTTATAGGCCCCAAATGATTTTAAAAATAGAGCTAAAAATTTAAATTTTTGGGTCTTTCGGGTACGGGCAGTACCACCACCTACATTGGGTGGTATCACTACCTGCCAGTCTGACACTAATGGTACCATGCCTGAGACATTGACACTAGATGGTACCACTGCCCAATCTGACAGTACTACCACCTAACAGCCTTGAAGACTAGGCTTTTGACTTTCTAGCTCATAGGCGGTTCCACCACTAATTTGACGGTGCCACCACCTGACCCAATTTTTGGGTCACTAAATGAGCCTCCCAATGAGTTCAAATTAGTCCCAATTTAGCCCCAATTGGTACCTAATTGAGTTAGCATGATTACACCAAAAATTAACTCAATTAGCCCCATAAACTACTTCGATCTAGACAAATGATTACAAAGCGAGAATACTATGTTGTCCGGCATATCATTAGTGTTGAATCTCATATTTTGATGATGAAACTAATTGATAATGTTATGATCTAATTTGTGTTTTGAGTGACGCGGGTCTATCTTCGATCAGGAAAGGCAAATTGATTGAAGTTGGAGGAATCAGATGTTAGGCCAGAGTTGAACATGTCAAGAGATTAGACATCAGGTCGGAGGATCGGTTGATGTGTCGGCAGATGGCTTCGTGCCGTGAATTCGAGCATCTGGTCAAGAAGATTGGATATTGCGCCAAGGAGATTAAATGTTGCGAGAAGGCAACATGCCGATTGGGCAATACACCGAAGGAGAAGATGATGCGCCGAAGGGTTGGACGAAGCATTGGATGAACCAATGACATGCCAGACAAAATAGTATTCTTGCTTGTAATAATTTATCTAGATCGAAGTAGTTTAAGTTATAATTGGGTTGGTTTAGAACGTAATTAGGCCAACTCAATTATGGGTCAACTAGGCTCAAATTGGAGCTATTTTGGGCCAAGAGAAAGGCCCATTCAATGACCCAAAAGTTGGGTCAGGCGGTGGCAATGCCGGTGGCTCAGTCTCCGAGACACAGTCTCCAAGACTGTATTAGGCAGTAGTACTGCCAAACTGGGTGGTGGTACTACCGAGTGTCAAGTGGTGGTACTGTCAGCCTAGGCGGTGGTACCGCTCGGACACAATCTTTTAGACTATGTCAAGCGTGTTGAGAAATCTTAGGGGTGACATTACATACGTAGCAGAAGAACAGAAAAAAAAAAAATCCATAATTCCCAAAGATATGTTCGTCGTCGTGCGAAGATTGGTACGTAAAAATCCACAAAATAAAAAACCACATGTGAGATAGATTATGTTACCTAGGGAGATCATATATCCCTGAATCCCTACATATCTCTAGGAGAGGATGAAGGAGGTCAAGCCCCTCCTCTCTAGTGGTGATTGTAACATCCTCTATTTTAAAAAATTTAGTAAATACTTGTTTGTAAATATGAGGATTATTTAATAATTTTTTATATTAAATGATATTATATTAAAAGTTTATGGCTAGGGACCTAAGAGTAAATATTAGAAATTTGATATGATTTATGAAAGATTCAGATTTAAGTTAAAGAAAAAAAAATGGTAGATATATGTCACTAGCTAACCTAAGGTTGGTGCTATTTATGTTTACTCTAAGGATGACACATAGTCCC
The DNA here is from genome assembly GCF_036884655.1 of Musa acuminata AAA Group. Lineage (NCBI taxonomy): Eukaryota > Viridiplantae > Streptophyta > Magnoliopsida > Zingiberales > Musaceae > Musa > Musa acuminata. Next base: position 17,700,549 of record NC_088354.1, read on the forward strand.
TTTCATGCATGCTTGCCACCTTGCAACCTTACAACCCTTATGTTAGCCAAAAGTAATTAAATGAGAGATTAAAGAAAACTTAACAAAAGAGAGATACTTGCTGCACCGTGGGTTTGAGAAGAATAAGAAGAAGAAGAAAAAGCTTTGTCTTGCTTGAGATTTTGCATCAATTTCCCCATATTTAGAAATCAAACTTTTTTAAGACAAGTGTTCTAACCCCATTCCATAGAAATCCTAATCTCTATTTTCATTTTAATTCTATAATATTTGAATGATTTCAACTGAGAACCAGACATTTCTTTCATTTTGATACAAAGCCATGAATCTGAAATTTTTTGGTAATCTAACCTCTATGCATTTTTTTAGACTTAACTTTTTGTACTAGACTTTGATTTAGGCAAAGCTTAATGCATATGAAAGTAGACTCAAACACCTTTATTTTGATACAAGATTGAATGATTTGAAGTTTAAATACCTACTCAGACTTCTATTTCAATTAACCCTACAGATTCTACAAAATGGGGACTATAATTTCTGACTTTTTGTTGCTTAACTACTTATAACTTTCTACTAGGAATTTAGATTCATGCAAAGTATGATTTATTAGAAACTAGACTAAAAAATCTTTCTATTTGTATCAGATTTGAAATTTTTAGAATATAAATGCAAACTAAAAACATTTGTTTTTTCGACCCTATAGATTCAGTAAAACAGAGCTAATGTTTTTAGACCTTTCACTACGAAATTATTTTTAACTCCATGTTTCAAACTCCAATTCATACAAAAATTGATTTAGCTAAAACTAGATTAACACATCTTTCGAGTGACACCTATTTTATATTAATTGGAGCATAATTGGTTATCCAAATAATTCATACAAAGTGCCTCTTAAATTCTACTAGAATCAAGCTTTGGTCGATTTCGCCTCTTCTTGTTTCTTCTCTTTGGAAATCAGTTTCAGCAAAAACCCTTACTTTAGTTGAGCTTTACATTATTGCCTTAAATTTCTGTATTCTCTTGTCCTTTCTTTATTTGCATATCTGATTTTATTATGTAATGTTCATGTTTGTACCATAATGTTTCATATTAGGCACATGCATTCCATTGTTCCGCATGTGTTTCGCCTTAAATTCTCTTCTTCTTGTTTCTTCTCTTTGGATATCGATTTTAGCAAAAACCCTTACTTTAGTTGAGCTTTACATTACTGCTTTAAATTCATGTATACTCTTGTCTTTTAATTATTTGTATACCTAATTTTATTATGTAAAGTTCATGTTTGTATCGCAATGTTTCGCTATAGGCACATGCATTCCATTATTCCATTTGTGTTTTCGATATGTTCCAATTTATTGTTCACTATCCTTTTGTACTCTGGTGTTTGTGGGATAAATGTGAACCTTTGTTAGAAATGGTAAAGGGAGTTATGCTTAGAGCCTGCGATGCTCTGCCAGCCCCCTATCACTTCACTCAAACATGGGTGGATGGAGATCCTAGATGTAGGAGACTTATATTTGGTGGTCATTCAGAAATGGATGGACCATATTATATTATGATCCCACTTCATCTTCTATGTTTTTAACATGATATCCAAAGCTTTGGCTGTGTTTCTATGCATGCTTTAGATAATAATGAAATGAATGCAATGTCATGTGACATTTGAGTTTCTGTTCATGTTTTGTTCTTTGATATGTTTTGAAATGTTTATATGTCTTTGTTATGCCTTGAAAAATACCATGTTCCATGGATATGCTTCTTATGCCAATGATATGCTCCAATTACCTTTCCTCGATTGTATGAACAAAACATGCTTCTATTTCATCTTATATCTCTGCTTTGTATTTTGATACCTTACTTGTTTGAAAACTGTCCTCTTTGCTATGGATATGTTAGTCACTTGTTAAGCTTTATATGCTCACCCCGTTGCTATATAAATTTTTCAGGATAACTTATCGCTTGCTAAAATGTGTAAATTGGGTTGAGGCAATGGGAAGCTAGAAGATTTTAGGCAAATCTTTCATACTTGATAGTTTGATGTTATATAAGTTCCATGTTTAGTTTAAATTATGTAATAATATAAACATATAGTACATGTTGGTTTTGTGATTATATAGATTCTCACGCTTATGGATTAGTTGAGTTGGCTTTAGATTTTATGAATCATTAAGTGATATGATGGTATGATTATAAACTATATAGGTTTTATAAATTATGGATTATAAAGGTAAATTTTGACTTGAATATTTTCTTAGTAGCCTCAAATGTGTGTTTGGATCCTGGATTATTGTTGAATTATAATATTATCAATTTTGAGTTAGGTTCGCACGTCCTAAATAAGAATTAAATTCAAGGGGGCATGACAGATGTGGTATCAGAGTATGGTTTGAGGATCACTGAGATATTTAATTTGTTTACTGTGTAAATACAATGAGGATTAGTAAATTATATTGAGGTTTAGTAAACTATAGTGATCAGTGAAAAATTTCTTTAATATCTTTTAGGAATATGGGATAATGAGAACATTTGGTACTCCAACTTTATATGTTTTTGATTAATTAAGAGGGATGAAAGGATTGATCGAGGATATTAAATTAGAGTGGCACAACGGAAGCGTGGTGAACCTAATTCATTAGTGGCAGAATAGTGGCAGAATACTGGGTGACATGAATGAAGAAGATATTTGATGTACAAAATTGTTCTGACAATCAAAAGATTTCTTTTACCACTTTTGTGTTGAAAGTAGATGCTGAGCACTGATGAAAAATAATAAAAATATGATTGAATATGAATCAGAAAGTGATAACAAGAGGGTCAAGACATCTGGATTTGAAAAAAGAAGTCACAATAAAAGATCCAATCATGTGTGAATTATGGGTTAAATTGTGAAACAAGTCTGTGTTTTCAGGTGACTAGAGCTTGTTTTACCTACGGGAAGTTAGATTATAAAATAGGAGATTGCTAACTAAACAAGAAGAAAGAGTCACTGCCTCCTAGGTCAACAGCCCATGCTAGAGTATATGCTATCCCTGGAAATGATTCTAAAACTTTTGAATCAGTGGTCGAAGGTATTATCTATGTTTCTGAAAGAATGTAAAATTTTGTTTAACCATGGGTCTAATCTATGATTTGCTTCGTAATATTTCGCTTATCACTTGAGCATTCTACATAGACCACTGGATTATATACTATATGTAAATATGACTATTGGAGATTTTTTGATAACAAATTTGATCCGGTCATCTTGTCTGATTTCTATTGAAGAAGCAACTACAAGAACTATTAGATAAGGGTTTCATTCGACCTAGCGTTCAACCATGGGGTGCGTTGGTGCTATTAGTTAAGAAGAAGGATGAAACATTGATACTTTGTATTGATTATAGACAGTTGAATCAAATGACCATAAAAAATAAGTATCCCTTACCCAGAATTGATGATTTGTTTGATCAATTGCATGGTGCACAGGTATTCTCCAAGATTGATCAGAGGTTAGGTTACTATCAGTTGAAGATCAATAAGGAGGATATTCCAAAAATAGCTTTTAGAACTCGATATGATCATGACAGGTTAAGTGGGAACTCAATAAGTAGTTAAGTGGGAAGTACCAACAAATATGATGGAAGTTAGAAGCTTCTTGGGCATGGCAGGTTATTATAGGAGATTTGTGGAGGAATTATCTCGAATTGGTCAACCTCTCACCAAACTCACTCAAAAAAATGTGAAATTTGTATGGGGTAATGATTGTGAGTGAAGATTTCAAGAGTTAAAAAGAAGATTGACTAGTGCCCCGATTCTCACTATTCCAAGTGGTAACGAGGGATTTGTAGTTTATACCGATGCTTCAAGAAAGGGCCTTAGATATGTTTTGATACAAGAAGGAAAAGTGATTGCTTATGCTTCTAGACAACTAAATGTTGAATCTCAGATTTTGATGATGAAGTCAATTGTCATTTGTTATCTAATCCATATGTTGAGATAAGTGTGCAGGATTAACTACGATGGAAGAAAGACATGCAGCAGGAGTTGCGCCAGAGTCAAGACTATGATCACGTTGGGAGTTCGAGAGTTCGACGGAAGTCCGGACGGTCATCAAAGGTTCTGCAGGAACAAATCCGAGAAGTCCAGGAGCTTGCCAAAGAAGCTCGTCGGAACTCGCCAAGTAAATCGTCGTAAATACAGGAGTTTGCTGGAAGTCCGCCGGAGCATCGCCGAAGGTTCGTCGGATGTTCGCCGGAAGCTCGCCGGAAGAAGCGATTGATGCACCGGAGTAAGTTGCAATAAAAGTCTTAAGAAATATCGTAGTTAGCATGTAGATTAAGTTAAGAATGGGAGGTGATCCCATTAACTTAATCTAGGGGCAATTGGGCCCTTGATAGACCCAAATTGGGCCGAATGGATCAACCCATTCGGACTAGAATTCCTGCCAAGTGGTGGCACCGTTAGGGTCGGCGGTGGCACCGCTCAGGAGATGGTCTCCCAGGAAAGCTGGGCGGTGCAACCACCCAAGTCAGGCGGTGGCACCGCCAGGGCTCAGTCTCCGAGCGAGACTAGGCGATGCAACCGCCCCAGTCAGGCGGTGGCACCACCTGGGCTTAGTCTCCAAGCAAGATTGGGCAGTGCAACCGCCCCTGTCAAGCAGTGGCACCGCCAAAGCTCGGTCTCCGAGCTCTGTTAGGCGGTTGTACCGCCTTAGTTAGGAGGTAGTACCGCCAGGACCCCGGAAATCCGAGAAAAGATATTTTTGAGTTCCAAATTCAAACCAGTTTGGGGCCTATATATACCCCACCCTTTCCTGTATGAAAGGGCACCAAAAATCCAATCTTACTATATGATTTTTAGAGCTCAAAAGTGTTGTAAAGGCTAGAAGTTCTCCTCCCTCTTTTCTTCCAAGTTTTGATCTTTTAAGAGAGGAGAGAAAATTCTGTAAGGGTTGTCTCCTAAGCCCGTCAAAAGGAGTGAAACTATAAAAGGGTGGTTGGCCTTCGCCTATTGAAGGAAGGTCTCTAGTGGACATCGGTTACCTCGTCGGTGGAGGAAGCCAAAAGTGGATGTAGGCCAAGATTGACCGAACCACTCTAAATCTTGGTTGGCATTTACTTTGAGCATCTTATCTTTACTGCAATCCTCCTCAGTAGCTTATTGCCTTCTGCTTATTTACGAATGTGTTTCATAGTTAAGTATTTTCTGAATCGGCGTTAAGATGGAAATCGATTTTATCGTACGAACATCATATTTCAGTTTGCGCTTACATTCTGATTTCCATTATAATTGCAAATTGCCTTTATATCTTTGCTTTAACTGCATCTCGCTTGATCACAAGTTAAAGTGATTTACGAATCAGCTTTCATACCAAAATCGTTTTTATCGTACGAACATCGTATTCCAGTTTGCTATTACATTCTGTTGTCTATCTTAACTGCAAACTGCCTATATATATTTGCTTTAACTGCATCTCGCTTGATCATAAGTTAAAGTGATTTACGAATCAGCTTTCTTACTAAAATCGCTTTTATCGTACAAATGCAGTTTTAATCGTCGAAAGTTTTCCGCTGCACTAATTCACCCCCCCCTCTTAGTGCTCTTGATCCTAACACTAAAGAGTTATGAATTGAATTATCCAACTCATGATTTGGAATTAGCAATAATTATTTTTGCTCTAAAGATTTGGAGGCATTACTTGTATGGGCGAACATTTGAAATCTTTACTGATCACAAGAGTTTAAAGTATATTTTTACTCAAAAAGAGTTAAACATGAGGCAGCGGAGATGGATAGAACTTCTAAAGGATTTGTTAGGAACCTTTTTCTAAGCTTTTGAATAATGTTTATTGAGTCTGTATAGTTCAGTTGTTTATTGAGTCGGTTTGATTCAGTTAGAGTCAAGTAGAGGTTTATTTAATATTTATTTATTATTAGAGTTCAAGTCCTGATGGACTCTGGGTGGAACTCTATAAATAGGGATGTAACTGCTTCTTTTCAGTTATCTATGAAAAATACTATTCTATCTTTTGACAAACCCTAGGAGGCTGATCCCCTCGAAGCGATCAAGGAGGGCCGATCCCCTCGAAGCGATCAAGGAGGTCGATCCCCTCGAAGCGATCATCCCCTTTCTCTTCTTCTTTTTTACGATAAGACTTTAGAGTCTTATCATTTTGTATCAGAGTGACGATAAGACCTTTAGTGTCTTATCAATTGGTATAAGAGCGACGATCCTTAGCGTTCTCGCTGTGTTGCCATAGCTATCATTCAAAAAAAAAAAAAATTTGTGAGAAAGGGTGAAGCCAGCAGCCCCGCACGCTGTTCCTTCTCAACCGAGAAGGAACCTTTGCTTCCCTGCGCCGACCACCACTGCCTCTTCTCCACCACCGGCGTTGCTTCCCGGCCGATGACCACTACCGCCGCTGCTCCCTGCCCAGCACCCACCGCCGTGGCTGCGCCCCGACCAACAACCTCCTCTCCTCGCTTCCCCATCTCGCCCGAGCAAGAAGGCCGCGGCCGCTGTTTCCCAGCCAGTGGACCACTCCTCGTAGCCGTCCGTCGGCGACGCTGCCCTAGTCGGACCGTCGCTCGCCTCCCAACCGTCGCTCCCCCTTGCTCTGCATCTTTTGTAACCGAAACAGGGCAATCACGGGAAACTCACATCTGCTGCCCTTGTTTCCAGCCGCCGTCGTCGCCTCGAGCACCGTCGCCGTAGTCTTCCAGCCGCTGCTCCCCCGTGCGATGACCGTCGCTCGCCTCCCAGTCGTTGCTCCCGCTTGCTTCCCAACCGCTGCTCCCCCTTGCTCTGCATCCGTGGTGACCGAAACAGGGCAGTTACCACCGTCGTAGTCGCGGGTCCCCTTGCTGCCACGAACGCCGGTTACCACCACCGTCGCCACTGCTACCCAGCCAGCGACGACGTCGCTCGCTGCCGCTGTGCTTCGGCTAGCAACGATTGCTGTTACCAGCCACCGAAGCCTTCACCTCAACCCCCTCGAGCTGCACCGTTGCTGCAGCCCCCTTGCTCTGCATCTTTGCCACAGCCGCCGGTTGCTACCACTGCAGCCTCAACCCCGGCCACTTCAACGCCACTTCCCTCTTGTTCTGCCTCCGCTGCTGCAGTTGTTGGTTGCCATCACCGCAGCCTCAACCCGGCTGCTCGGTGATTGCTTCCTTGGGTCACAACAGTCGCAACTGTCACCTTTCAGCCTCGACGCTCTCATCTCACACAGTGACAAAAACACAGGGCAGCAACTCTTCCTCCATCGCAGCCACTGCAGCGGCGAGTCCTTGCCGGCGCTGCCCCCAACCACACCACCATCGCTGCCTCCCAGCCCTCAGCAGTAGCGATCCCTCCACGCAGCGACTGCAACAAGCATCGTTGCCCCTCACCAACGCCTCCTTCCGTAGTGTGACAGAAACAGAGCAACGCTGCCTTCCATCCGTGCCGTCATAGCCATCGCAGCAGTGAGCCCTTAGCGGTGCTACCCAGCCGCACCACCATCGCTGCCTCCAAGCCCTCAGCAACAACAATCCCTTTATGCAGCGACCGCAACAAGCATCGCTGCCTCCCATGCGACGATCGCAGCTACATCCTCGCATCCTCGTAGTAACCCTTCATTCCCATAGTGTTTTCACCGACTACGTCACAATAGCAGCACCGAATAGGACAGTGATTGATGCCCTTGACCAACACCAAAAATAGGAGTTGAGATTACATATTTGCAGTCTTATGCAATGGCCACTGATAACTCGGTGAAAGCACAAATGGAAGCATTAGAAATTAGAATTGAAAACCGACTGCAAGAAACACTTAATTATTTCAAAAAGAGCCTACTGGAGAGCCTTAGCAAATTTTAACAAAATTGGGGCTCAAGTTCTACGTTGCATAGATCTGAAAATACAAGAAAAAGACCCCAAGATTATGACACAAACTACTTACACATGAAGGTGGAATTTTCGAGATGGAAAGATGGAGATCTGACCAGTTGGATCTCTAGGACAGAAAATTTTTTCCATTTTCACAGAACTCCAAAAGAATCCAAGGTGGAAATAGCCTCAATCCAGCTCGATGGAGATGCACTCCAATGGTACGATTGGTATGAAACTGTTTACAGAGTTCCTTCACGGGAGAAGTTCAAAAGAGGGCTTCTTGTTCGATTTGGCCCATCCGAATATGAGAATGTTGATGGCCAGCTCACCAAAATTTTTCAAACTTCTACAATGTTGGAATATCATAGTAGGTTTGAAAGATTATCAAATCAAGCTAGAGATTGGTCGGAACGATAGCTTCTGGATACATTTATTAAAGGGCTTATTCCGGAGATCCAAAGTGAAGTTAAGGCTCGTCAACCCCGCACTATGATAGCTGCGATCTCATTTGCACATCTACATAAGAAAAAAATTAGCAAGGAAAGATCAGCAAGGGGTTTGTATTATGATGAAAAATGGAGTATGGAGCACCGATATAAACAAGGGCAACTTCTGATGATTGAGCCAATTAGAGAGGAACCGGTAGTAAAAGAGTTGGACTCCGATCATAAAGGTATGAAAACTGATAAAGATATTGAAGCCATTACATATACAGTGCATGCATTGGTTGGCTACACTAACCCACAAACTATGAAAATTGGAGGAACTTTGGAGCATCAACCTGTCACTATTTTGATTGATACAAATAGCACTAATAATTTTATGGACAGGAAAGTTACAGCCCAATTAGCCCACCACATTGAAGGCTGTGATATATTCGAAGCTGATGGACAGATTTTAACTTATGATAGCAAAGGCCAGGAATTTCTTGCAATGATTACTACACTAAAAGATCGACCTATTGCTTACACTGTCAAAAAGTGGAGACCATACTTACTTGATCAACGGGTTATGATGCGTTGTAGATAGCCTGTGACTGAAGTGCTAAAAGACAAGCTCCCCGAGATTGATGCTGCTCAGTCTTGAGAATAAGACTGATTTGAAGAGGGAGGAACTGTTAGGAACCTTTTTCTGAGCTTTTGAATAATGTTTATTGAGTCTGTTTAGTCCAGTTGTTTATTGAGTCGGTTTGATTCAGTTAGAGTCAAGTAGAGGTTTATTTAATATTTATTTATTATTAGAGTTCAAGTCCTGATGGACTCTGGGTGGAACTCTATAAATAGGGATGTAACTACTTCTTTTCAGTTATCTATGAAAAATACTATTCTATCTTTTGACAAACCCTAGGAGGTTGATCCCCTCGAAGCGATCAAAGAGGGCCGATCCCCTCGAAGTGATCAAGGATGGTCGATCCCCTCGAAGCGATTAAGGAGGCCGATCCCCTCGAAGTGATTATCCCCTTTCTCTTCTTCTTTTTTACGATAAGACTTTAGGGTCTTATCAAGATTATGATTGTACCATTCGTTATCACCCGGGTAAAGCTAATGTTGTAACTGATGCACTTAATAGAAAATCTACAAGTTTTATGGTGACTTTGGTTGTAAAACAATGAAAGTTATTGGAAGAAACTTATAATTTGAATGTTAAGAAAAAAGAGCAAGACTCAATGATATTGATGGCCTCCATCCAAGTGCAATATGATCTCATTCAACAAATTAAAGAAGGATAAATATGAGATCGATGCTTAATCTACTTAAGGAATGAGGTAGAAAAGGGATTGAAGCCAAATTTTTAAGTTTCAGATGATGGCCTATTGAGATTTGGGGATAGAATATTTGTTCCAAATGACCCAGATATCAAGAACCAAATCTTGAGGGAAGGTCATAATTCAAAGTACACCATGCATCTTGGTAGCACTAAGATGTATAGAGATCTCTAAAGTCATTATTGGTGGGAAGGTACCGCCTAAACTGGGTGGTGGTACCATCGGCAACAGTGCTGCTAGCGATGGTACTGCCCCTATTTGATGGTGGTACCGTCCAGTGTTAGATCAGCGACGGTAGTACCACCCAATAACAGAGGTGGTACCGCTAGTATCCCGAATTCCGAGGATGTGACACTTTTTGGCTCCAATTTTGAAGCCATTGGGGCCTATAAAAATCCTACTCTTTTCTGCATGAAAGGGTATAAAAGTATTAGCTTAATCTTGAATTCTTGAGTCATAAAAGTATTGTAAAAGTTAGAGTTCTCCTCCTTTATCTCCTAACCTTGTAACCATCCAAGAAAGAGGAGTGAGACTTATAAGGGTTGTCTCCTAAACCCGGGAAAAGGAGAAAGTTCTGTAAAGAGGTGTTCGATCTTTACCTATTGAAGGAAGGCCTTTAGTAGACGCCGGTGACCTCGTCGGAGAAGGAATCCGAAAGTGGATGTAGGTCAGCTTGATCGAACCACTCTAAATTTCTATTTGCTTTTCATTTGTGCAATTTACTTTACTACAAACCTCCTTAATATTCTCTTGCACTTTTAGGAAATCTTTCGAGTTCAACTTCTCACCAAACCAGATTGAATCGAAACCATTTTCGTTGGAATCGATTTTAAACGAAATGAATAATTTTCTAAAATCATGAAAGTTTTCTGTTGTACTAATTCACCCCTCCTCTTAGTGCCGCTTTTGATCGTAACAATTGGTATTAGAGCAAGGTTCACTCTCATTTGGTTTTAAACCCAAGAGAGATGGCATTTGCCGACAACTGAGAGGGTTATTCAATGACACGTTCGCCCATGTTCAATGGGACGGATGACACATATTGGAAGACTAGAATGAGGATCTTCCAAATTTCAATGGATTTTGAATTATGGAATATTGTAGAAAATGACTTTCAAATGTCTTCTTGGAATGAGTTGGAGAAGAAAACTTTTGATTTAAATGCAAAGGCTATGAATGCCTTGTTTTGTGCATTAGATAAAAATGAGTTTAATTCAGTATTGATTTGTGAAATAGCTTTTGATATTTGGCACAAACTCGAAGTGACTCATGAAGACACTAGTAGAGTGAAGGAGACAAAAATTAATCTTTTAGTATATTCTTATGAGTTGTTTCGAATAAAACCGAGTGAGACTGTTGAAGACATGTACACCCGATTTATGGATGTCGTCAATGGTCTAAAAGGACTTGGTAAAAGTTTCTCTGATTTTGAACTTGTTAATAAGATTTTAAGATCCCTTCCAAAAAGTTGGAACCCTAAAGTAACGGCCATTCAAGAGGCCAAAGATCTAAATAATTTTCCTCTTGAAGAACTAATTGGGTCACTACTAACCTATGAAATGACATGTAAAGCTCATGAAGAGCTTGAGGACACCTTTCCAAAGAATATGAAGGATATGACATTGAGAACATAAGAAGACCACTTGAAAGAAAACTCAAGTGATGAGGACTTTGATGATGACATGACACTCTTAACAAAGAAGTTCAAAAGATTCATAAAAATAAATAAATTTAAAAATGATACTAAAAATAAATTTGAACCTAAGAAAGAATAAGTATATGTTATGAATGCAAGAAGCCGGGACACTTCAAGAGTGAATGTCCCTAAGCAAAGAGGAGGCAACCAAAGAAGAAGGCTCTCAAAGCTACATGGGATGACTCAAGTACTTCCGAAGAAGAGGAGCCAACCAACATCGAGCAAGTTGCTTACTATGCGCTAATGGCTATTGGAGATGAGGTAACAAGTTTATTAGACGCAAATTTAACTTTCAATGAACTTTCAAGTGCTTTTCATGAATTGTTTGATGAATGTAGAATCTTGAATAAAAAGTACAACTCTTTGAAAAAGGAACATGCTTCTCTTATTAGCGACTTTGTTAGAGTAAAGATTAAGCATAAAAATGCTTAGCTTCCTGCACAAAATGCCATAAACTAGAAATACTTCAAAAGAAAAACTTACTACTCAAAGAAACTTTGAAGACATTTGAGGTTGGTAGCAAGTCCTTGAACATGATCATTGCTAATAAGGGTCACGTTCATAGAAAAGGCGGAATCGGATTTGTGAGTAGCTCTCACCAAAATCTAACCACCTTTGTTAAAGGCCTTAGTTTGCATGTTTCACCCTGAAAGAAATGTAACTTTTGTTACAAATTTGGGCATGTAGCTTATCATTGTCCATTTAAGAAATATAGTCACACAAATTGATTTGCGTTCCTAAAAGAACCTCAAATGACTCAATGCAATATGGTAAGCTATGTAGATCAATTTTTGAGGCACCCAAGGTCAAATGGGTACCTAAAAATCATCTCTTTTTGTAGAAAAATACACCATCACAAGCTAGGAGCAAGAGATGGTACCTTGATAGTAGATGCTCAAGGCATATGATCGGAGATCCATCTCAATTCTCTAAGCTCACTAGCATAAACGAAGGATATGTCACCTTCGGAGACAATAACAAGGGTAAATTCATTGGCAAAGGAACCATAGGTAACAAATCCACCTTTTCTATTGAAGATGTGTTGTTAGTTGATGGCTTAAAGCATAACCTTTTGAGCAATAGTCAATTATGTGATAAATGATACATCATTAAATTTGAAACTAATGCTTGCATTATTAAAAAACCATACAAAAACACATCTATAATTATACTAAAGCAAAATAACGTATACACTATTGACATTAATGATCTTTGTAATGAAATATATTTTTTGGTTTTGAATGACGATGCTTGGCTTTAGCATAGGAAATTAGGTCATGCTAACATGAAACTAATTACTCAAATTTCATCTAAAGAACTGATAAGACCCTAAGGTCTTATCGTAGAAGAAATGGAAGAAATGGGAATGCTTTGATAGACCCTAAAGTCTTATTGTAAAAAGAAGAAGAGAAAGGGAATGATAATGATCGCTTCGAGGGGATCGGCCTCCTTGATCGCTTCGAGGGGATCGGTCCTCCTTTGTCACTTCGAGGGGATCGGCCCTCCTTGATCGCTTCGAGGGGATCGGCCCTCCTTGATTGCTTCGAGGGGATCCGCTTCCTAGGGTTTGTTAAAAGACAGAATAATATTTTTTATAGATAATTGAAAAGAAGCAGTTACATCCCTATTTATAGAGTTCCACCCAGAGTCCATCAGGACTTGAACTCTAATAATAAATAAATATTAAATAAACCTCTACTTGACTTTAACTGAACCAAACTGACTCAATAAACAACTGGACTAAACGGACTCAATAAATATTATTCAAAAGCTCAGAAAAAGGGTCCTAATAGTTCCTCCCTCTTCAAATCAGCCTTGTCCTCAAGGCTGAGCAGCATCAATCTCGAGAAGGTTCTCTTTTAGCACTTTAGCCATGGACTATCTGCAACGCATCATAACCCGTTGATCAAGTAAGTATGGTCTCCACTTTTTGACAGTGTAAGCGACAGGTCGATCTTTTAGTGTAGTAATCATTGCAAGAAACTCCAGGCCTTTGCTATCACAAGTTAAAATCCGTCCATCAGTAATCTTTACTTCAAATCTGTCACAGCCTTCAATGTGGTAAGCTAATCGGGCTGTAACTTTCTTGTCCATAAAATTATTAGTGTCGCACGTATCAATCAACATAGTGACATGCTGATGTTTCAAAGTTCCTCTGATTTTCATAGTTTGTGGGTTAGCATAGCCAGCCAATGCATGCACTGTATGTGTGATGGCTTCAATATCTTCATCAGTTTCCTTGAGAGAATGCATTAGTGGATGCATTGCGAGATCAAGTGGGGGAGCAACCCAAAGCAACATAAATGAAGGCATACTTGAAGTCGATATGGAGATTGGACTCAAGGGAGGGCTGACCCATGGAATGGTGGGCACGAGAGCCACCATCAACTCAATGTAAAAATGAGGAGCGGAGTAACTTAGGTGTAACTTGGCGAAGTACCCAAGTCGTATGAAGGGAGCTAGCATAGAAGATGGAACATGGAGCGAAGGCACAGTGCTTTCCTTGGACAGAGGTCAAGGACATGAACTCTTGCAGAGGCAAGAGCAGGATCATGTTGTTCCATGGGTCCTTCATTCTGACGGAGCGGACTCATCTTGCATGGTGCCAAAGATGAAGGGAGCTTCTGGGCACATGCACCTTACCTCGGAGAAGCATTTGATGGAGGAACTAAGGTAACTCAACTTACGGAGGCGAAGTTAGGTTCAAAAGGCCTTGGCACAGGGCAAGAGGATGCGGAGGCGAGTACTCTTGAAGAATATGCCACAGTGTTGTAAGTCAAGCCGCCAAGTAGGAAGCAGTGCATAGTAGAGATTGTGCTGGTAGGGGCAGAGGCCCAGGATCCAAACAATGGTGCACTAATTGCAGCGAAGTCGGTGGACTTCGGGAGCTACTAGGCAATGGACTGTCCTAGAGCAGTGCTTCATTTAGGTGTGACCCAAGAGTGGGTGGATAAAGGTCGATTGCCAAAGGAGCGAACAAAATCGAAAGTGGAAAAGACCCTGCGATATATTGGCAAAGGCCACACATGGAGGGATCACAATTCGAGTTCATCCCACAAGGATCAGAATGTAATAAAGATGTCACCAAGAGGCAACATAGTGTAGCGGATCATGGTGGAATAGTTCGTGGCAATGCGATACACACGATATAGTCCCGTGAGGGACTATATCATACAGAGGTATGATCAAGAGCTATTGGAAGCTCCACTTTGGTGAACAACATGATGGCAAGAAGGGCTATGGATTCAAGGATTGAAGGTCATGGTACTGCAGAGGCGGGTCTTCCGTGCGTGCATCGAATCTTGCATCAGATGAAAGCCTTGGTTATCAGCATATGGGGGCTGTGTTCCACAGAGGGAAAAGTTCAAATGCAAGTACTAGTGAGTCCCATGGGAGGGACTTGATCATACAGAGGTATGATCGAAGCAACTGGAGAGTTGGACTGCTCCAGATCCCATATTCGCTTAAGGGAGCCCGGCAAGTCAGAGGACAAGGTTGAGTAAGCGAACATTACTATCAAGGAAGCTAAGGAGAACAGAATCGGTGTAAACCCTATAACATGATGGCAGAGGCCATGCATGGGAGTTGCAGTCTGTCTTTCCATCGACCAAAGGGAGCTGCTTGGGGAACACAAAGGTATTGAAGCAGGGGGTCGAAAGGGGCGAGGAAGCGATGATGAGTCCAGAGGGACTTAGCTACCCAAAATCAAGCATCAGTTAGAATGGAGGTGGACTCGGACGAGTGCCATAGAGACATATCTACTGATCGTGAAGAAAAGGGATGCAGATGTGAAGCGACGAATAGTAGGGCCATGGGCATGGCAGCGTCATGGTATCGTAAGACCATGAAAGTCATTGATCCCTTGCTCTCATGGAGGTAGAGCGCTTGGTCATGAAAGGGGCTGAGGAGGTGGAGCATGCATAGGCAAACTCTAAGTATTGAGACAAAGCTGAAGGGTAGAGGCCAAGGAACTTCGTAAGACCGATGTCAACGAGCTTCTCATTAAGATAGCCAAAGTGAAGGACTTCGGGTCATGCAAGAGTGCACAACCAAGGAACGGAGCAGGTAGTATGCGGTGTTGTACCTTTGCTACTAAGTGGAGTAGGCGGTAGGGTTGATGGAGAAGATGGTACAATCCTAAAGGCGACCAAATCTATTAGAGAATTACTCCAAGTTAGGGTTAAAACTTCCTGCATTCTAGAAGTTTGATGGCATTGAGAAGGTGAATCACAGTAGCTAACTCAATGCAAGGAGTGCAAACACTTCGAGTGCTTCAGAAGTGTGAGCAAAGAGAAGGCGAAGGTCAGTAACTAGCTCGATGCATGAAGTACAATCCTTGAGGAGGCGGGCGATGTCAAGTAACCATTGCCTTCTCAACTCTTAAGAGAATGGGCGAAACCGAGTACTCCAATTCTCTTATCTATCCAACAGAGGAGCGTTGCACAGGTTCAAAGACCCTTCAAAGATAATAGAAGATAATAGTTGTTAAATCCTCACTAATGGTGATCAGTGCTACTGAGAGTAGGTTATTTGTTTTATTTCCCAACAGAATGCCAATCGAAAGCGAAAGTGATGCGAATCTACTTGGAAGCGACAACTAAATGAAAGAAGAGTCGATGGACATTTTATGGAGGAAGGACCCAAAACTTTGAAAGTTTGCGAGGCGATGCTCGTTAAAGCTCCAACAAGCATCCACCCAGTTCAAGCAGCATATGGTATTTGAGAGACTGGCGCATAGTAAGGATGGTCTTTTCCTTCATCTGGAGGATTCGCAAGAATCAACAAGGATCAACACAACTCAGCCAACCCCACACTAGAGTCAAAGTTATTGGCGAGTTGAAACAGCATAGCAGATCAAAAGTTTGACTACTCAACAATAGCAATGGAGAGTGGGAGCCAAGAGGCACATTGCAGCTAGAGCAAAGATTGATGACTCAGCAAAGGCGAGGAGTTGCAGTGTTGGCAAAAGGCTTCGATGAGGACGTCGAAGGAATAAGTGGGGGAGAATGTCACGGACAAAGTTCTAAACATGATGTTTGATGTAATACTTATATATATCCATGTCTTTTGGATTGTTCATGCTTTGCACAGCATATAGAGGGGCGGTCGAAGGCTTAAAAGCCTTATTTTAGTTGGGTTTGGTGGCCTTCTTAGGCTTGTAAATAAAGGTTGTCTCACGTAGATACTTATGAGAGATATTCGATCTGTAGCGGACCATTTTGACCCTTTGTTATGCAACCGTTCAGAGCTTGTTAAGTTTGTTTATAATTTGCATTGTCTATAAAGTGTTTTTCGGAAATGTTTGCTTGTAGATCCCGAGTAAGGCGTTTTCTCTAACCCGTTTTCTCTTTTGTAGGTCCTAAGGGACCATGGGAGGCTGACCTTTGTGAACGGACATGCATGGGTGGCACACAACTTAGGCAAAACCAGCTAAGTCCATGATACGCAGGTGGCGCCGCCCCTACAGGTGGGCGCCCCTGCGGGCGCAGCGATCGTAGGCACCTATGCTTGCGAGCGCAGCTGTCGTAGGCGCCACTACCCCGCGGCATCACTGAACGCAAGCACAGTGACCACGGACTGCGGCGCCTCTACTCACGGGCATAGCGCCCGTAGGTGTCGCCTTTGTGTGCAGGTGCAGTGCCCGATCGTAGGCGTCTTGCTTGCTGACAGATAGCCACCAGCCGCCTGCTGCCTCTACATGCAGGTGGCCTACTATAGGTGGCCCAGCCTTTGGCGAACCTGCAAGGGCAACAACAGTTGCTGCCCTCTCTCGCCTTTTGTGTTAACAATTTTAATGTCAAAGAATTTTTTAAAACATAATACACACAGTTCAAAATCAATCTTTCGCACGAACAACCTAGCTCTGATACCACTGTTGGGAAATCTAGGGGTGACATTACATGCACAGCGGAAGAACATAAAAATAAAATCCTTAATTCCCAAAGATGTGTTCATCGTCTTGTGAAGATTGGTGCGCAAAATCTGTAAAACAGAAAAACTACATATAATAAAAATTGTGTTACCTAGAGAGATTGTATATCCCTGAATCCCTGCAGATCTCTAGGAGAGAGTAAAGGAGATCAAGCACCCTCTTCTCTAGCGGTGATCCACACAGCAGGACTGCGATGATGCTCCTCAAAACTACAAGCTTGCTCTGAGGTAAAGAAGGGGAGGAGAATAGGAGAGGCAACCAAGAAGCTCTAGCCTATGAATCATTAGTTTCCTCCTATTTATAGAGGTTCCCTGTCAACTTAACCCTAATGGATCTTGCCATATTGGGTATTGGATCTCCATCCAACTATCCAAGCCTCTTAGATTAGTGGATCTCTATTCAATAATCTCTCACGGGCTCTTATTGGATCTCATCCATAGGATCCAATAATTCATGGGCTTATTAGATATCCAATAAGATAGGGGCTCCAGCAGATATCTCATATCCGAACCTCTACTCATCACAATGCCTACCATATGTGCATGACCCTCTAAGTCCAATATCAAGCTAGCCGTGAGTCATACCTATCAGAACTTCTTCTAACTTAGTGAATTATTATCTCTATAATAATTCACTCGACTCATTGACTACGGACGTACTAGGCCACTATGCCGTAGTCCCCAGATGATATAAGGGAATCCAATCCATTGTACCTATCTATACTTAGTTACCGTATACCTATAGTCCCTCATCCATCTAAAATCCGAAAGACCATATACCGGGCATGGTGCTGTCAAACCCTACGGTTTCTCATTGAGTCTCACTCTAATCAGATTCTCCCGGAGAACTCTTTCTCTCTCAATTCGAATGACCCTGGCTAGGGATTTGTTTGAGTCATAACACATGAGATATTCCTCTCATGAAACTGAAAGTGGATGATCCTCTATCAACACTTAATAGTCCTCGTAAGGTTGGCTATTACTCTGGATGACCGACTGTGCTAGATCTAGAACCTCCAAACCTATAAGTCTGGTATCAAAGAGTGGAGTACTCATACAGGACATCCTTGGTGTCTTAATGTCATGGCCCCCCGAATCGATAATATTAAAATTTCGTCACAAATCAATCCGGGATCTAAACTAACATTTGAGGACATTGAGAAACATTCAATCAAATTCATATCCATAAAACTTATGCAGTTTATAATCATGTATTACATCACTCGATAATTTACATTTATGAAAACCCAAGCCAACTTAACAAAACATTAACAACACTTACAAATCCACAAGCTGAATAATTTACACAATCATAATTCCAATCAATTACCATAATTTCTTATCATTGTAAACTAAACATTCCAAAATTCCAAATATGAGAGGTCTTTTAAAATTTTACATGATATATCCATTTCATTACATGATATATCCAAATGGATGGTTCATCAACAATATTTCATTACATACAAAATATCCTTATACAACAATAATCACAATATATCAACCAATAAGATTTGTCCGTAATTCTGAGTAGCTCTCCACTGTCTCAGCCCAATTCAAATATCTCAAAGAGTGACAAGATTACTTGAAAGATTTATATAATAATGGAGTGAGCCAAAAACAGCTCAGCAAGTGACAAAACATATCCAGAACAAAAAATGACAGTTTCAAACAAACAAGGTATCACAATGCAAGGCAGAATACAAGAGATTCAAATATACCATCTCATTAGATACAAAATCATAATGTCATTTCATTCAAAACATATTTGGTTCAGAACAAATGGAATAGAGTAATTGGAGCATATCAATAGCGTATGAAATGTTTCGGAGCATATCAATGACATATGGAATATTTCGGAGCATATCAATGGTAGATGAAATATTTCAGAGCATATCAATGGTGTATGAAATGTTTCTGAGCATATTAATAACAAATGAAACATTTCGGAACATATCAATGGTATATGAAATATTTCAAAGCATATCAACAGCATACGAACCATTTCGAGCATATCAAAGAACAAATATGAAATAGAAGCTCAAACTCGAATTTGACGTTGCATTCATATCATTCTTATCCAAAGAATATATATAAACACATAACCAAAGCTTTGGATATCATATCAAACATATAGAATGTGAAGTGGGATCATAACATAATATGGTACATCCATTTCTAAATGACCACCAAACATAAGTCTTCCACATCTGGGAGCTCCATCCACCCATGTCTGAAAAAAGTCATAGGGGGTCGGCAGAGCATCGCGAGCTCTAAGCATAACTCCTTTACCATTTCTGGCAAAGGTTCATAGTATCCCATAAACACCATAGTACAAAAGGACAGTGTGAATAATAAATTTTACACATATCGGAAGCACATGTGGAACAAAGAAATATACATGTGCCTTTATGAGTCAATATGATGCAAACATAATCTTTCACAAATACATTCAAATTTGAAGGAAAATAGAGGCAGGAGTATACAAGGATTTTGGCACATATCAGAAGTATATGTGGAACAACAGAATATACATGTGTCCATAGGAAATAATGGGATCCAATATAAACTTTATATAAAAGGTTTCAAGAATGCAAATAATTTAAAGACAATATCATAAAAGAATTCAAAGCAGCAATATAATGCTCAATTAAAGAAAGAATACTAAATAAAATCAATTTCCAAATGGAATGAAACTAGAATAGGCGAAATTGACCAAAGCTCGATTTCTGGTAGAATTTGAGAGGCACATTGAACAAATAATTCAAACTATCAATTGTATTCCAATTTTCTCAAGAAAGGTATCTTTAGAAAGATATTTCAATCTACTTTTAGATAAAATAATTTTCATATGAATTGGAGTTTCTAACTGAGAGTTATAAATAATTTGGTAACCAAAGGTCAAGAAATAAAATCTCTATTTTGCAGAATTCATAGGGTCGGTTTCAAAACATAACTAAGCACAGGCATTTAGACTCTAAATCTTTTAATCCAAGTATCAAAAAAAGATCTATCAATCTAATTTCTGAAAAATAAGTTTTACAAAAGTCAGAGTTTCCAACTGGGAATTATAAGTAGTTTAGTATCCAAGGATCAGAAGTTATGATCTCTGTTTTGCATAATATGTATGGTTAATTGAAATAGAAGTTAGGATAGGTATTCGGTGTCCAAATCTTTCAATCTCGGTGTCCAAAGAAAGGTCTAAGAGTCTAATTTCAAATTATTTAGTTTTTGCCTAAATCCAAGTTTCGTGCTAAACGTTATGTCTAAAACAATAAAAAGAGGTTAGATAACCAAAATTTTTCAGATTCATGGTTTTGTATCTAACAAGAGAAATATCATATTCCAAGCTAAAATCTTTTGAATTATTCAAAATTAATATGAGAACAGAGACTAATATTTTTGTAAGATGGGGTTATAATACTTCCTTTGAGAATTTTGACCCCAAATTGGAAGATTTGATCAAAAAAACCCAAAGCCCCAAATTTCTCCTCTTCTTTTTTTTTCTTCCTTCTTTCTCTCTTCCTCTCTTTTCCAACGCAAGTTACCTTCTCAGGTTCCTTGAGAACGAAGGCAGAGAGGCTTAGGTGGTGGGATTTATTATTTTATATATTTTTTAGTTTAGTAATTATATTATTATATTTATGATTAGGTCCTTAGGGTTTACAAATAGGTCCTTAGATTTTTTTTTTCAAACAGGTCCCTAGATTTCATAAATAGGTTCTCAGATTTATATTTAGGCTCTTCTATAGAATTTAAAATGGATATTTACATTACAATTAGAAACTTATAGGAAAATTTAGAAATAAGGGATATTATACTCAAGTCTAAGGACCAGATACACTACTAGGACTACGGAATCGCTGTTTGACAATAAGACATCATCAACCATCCAACATTCCATAAGTAGATCAATCAGTAAACTCATTCTCTAGTGAGCACCTATACTATATCCCTAGTGTCCCCATACAAGCAACTATGAGACTAGTTGCATCCATCATATGGACGGGTATACACCACACTAGTCTATCCGATTATCTCGATGTCCCTCTCAAGTAACCTATGACCAGGATTATTTATGATATGTGTTTAAAGGTGAATCAGTCTCATTATCGTGATCTCATCACGATCTGAGTCCAATTGCATAGATCCATGGACATCACAATATATTCAAGCAACATGCAATATAAAGTGATAAAATATCAAATAATAGTAATAAGCAAAAAGATTGTGTGTCAAGTCATACGTGTCATCACTCACGTGATTGGCTTATAGAGCACCTATAGCTAGCACTCATTTACCGTGTACCTATGGTCCCTCATCTATCTAATATCTTAAAGACTATATTTCGGGCAAGGTATTGTTAGGCCCAAACGGTTTCTACTCGAGTCTCGCTCTAATCGGATTCTTCCTGAGAACTCTTTCTCCCTCAATCTAAATAACCCTAGTGTTAGGACTTTAGCTAGGAGAGTCCTAATTGAGTTTAATTGAAAGGGGTATTCATGTAAAATCTACCTAGCTGACCCCTATTAAAGAGGTAAAGAGGTCGGCTAAGGTTAGGATTAGTTTGGAGGTTGCTTCTTAGAGAAGTATTAGGAGTTGGTTAGAAGTAGGAGTCCTATTAGGAGTTGATTAGAAGTAGGAGTCCTATTAGGAGTTGGGGTTTAGAAGGCTTATAAATAGTCATGTATTCATCCTCTTTTCTCAAGGAATAGACGAATCTTTTTAGCAGCCTTTGAGCATCAACATGGAGGAAGGAACCCCTATAGAGTTCCAAGGAGGTCGATCCCCTAAAGAGATCAACCCTAAGCTTAGAATCTGCAAGGGTTCTAACACTTGGTATCAGAGCAGCATTCTTGGTGTCTCGCTGCCCTTCCACAGCCATCCATCAGCCCTCCATAGCCTCCCAAAGCAATTCCCACAATTGCTTAAAAGATCGTCGTTGAATTCCACCGTCATCTCCACCATCGCGGATCATCCTTTGATCTCCCATGAATTGTAATAGGTTCTGGTTTCCTACCTTACTACTGATACAATTTAGTTATCCTTATTTGAAAATCTAAAAAAAAAATTGTTCCTATTTTGCTGCATAAACTTTTCATCGCAAAGTTTTTATCTCTATGACGAAAGATGCACTGCAGAATTCTAACCGCATAACATAGTTTGTTTGATCTTGCTACTGCATTTTTTCTATCCAAATCTCTATGAAATTATTACGACGGCTTTGACACTTCCTAACAGCATATTTCCCTTTGGTTTCATAAAAAAATTATCAATATAAACCACTAAACTTTTACGTCCAAACCACTACACTTTAGACGTAAAAATCTACTACAGTACCTTTCCGTGATCCTCAATTTTTCCGAACCTTCCACCACCCCATGCCATTAACCCGTCAATAGAAAAAAGACAAGGACATCTCTGATCTACAGGCAAATACTATGGCTTTTCAAGATCCAATTGATGCCAAATTTAAAGCATTGGAATCTTGGATTGAATCGTGGCTTGAATCACGCTTAGAGGACAAATTACGTGCTTTGTTTGCATAATTCAGAATTGGACAACCGTCGAGTCAAACCAAATTTCAGTGAGGAGAGAGTTCAAAGAGGCCTCTAGAGAAGAAGGGACATCCCTCGGACATGCTTCAGCCACGCATGAGGTTGGACTTCCCGCGATGGTAAGGAGACCTGACGAGGTGGATTTTGCACGCCGAACGTTACTTTAGCTACTATCGAACGTCGGATGATGCTATGGTGGAAATTGTTGTTATCCACCTTGAAGGAGATACTATTCAATGGTACAATTGGCTAAAATACAATCATGGGGCTCCGACGTAGAATCAATTAAAGAACGCACTGTTGAATCATTTCGGACCTACGGAGTATGAAAATATCGATGGCCAACTCGCAAAGATTCGACAAACCTCTACGATTCAAGAGTATCAAACCAGGTTTGAGAAGCTATCCTACCTTGCTCATGATTAGACTGACCATAAATTGTTAGAAACATTCATCAAAGGACTCAAGCCAGAGATAAAAGGGGAGGTTAAGGTGCGGCAGCCCCGTACCGTGACAGCCACGATTTCTTTCGCCCAAATGCAAGAAGAACGGCTTAACCAAGATGCTTGGAGGATAAGAACCTCTCTTAGGCCCATGGCATATAAATCTCCTTCTTCTCCCAGTCGTCCTTCGCTGCCAAAATATTTTATAAGAGAAGAACTACGTGACCGATCAGCAAAGGGTCTTTGTTGGCATTGCGACGAGCCATGGAACCGCGATCATCGCTGCAAAAGGGACCGCCTCCTACTAATTGAACTTCTTGAAGACATGGAGGAGGAAATCCAGGAGCATAAGGAAGAGGTCACAGATGAAGAATAGTAGCCGGTTGATATTACGATGCATGCCCCAGCCGGTTATGCGAACCCGTAAATGATGAAAGTGAGAGGACTTCTGAAGCAATAACCTATCACCGTTCTTATTGACACCAGGAGCACTAATAATTTTATGAACAGCAAGGTTGCTATCCAGATTGCCTTACTATTGAGAATTGTAGTAGGTTTGATGTTAAAGTCACCGACTGACGAATTTTGAAATGTGATCATAGGTGCCAGCAGGTGAAACTGTTGCTGTAGGACCAAGAGATAATTGCATATTTCTTCCTCCACCCTCTTGATGGTTATGAGGTTGTGCTCGACATCGAATGGCTGACGACATTAGGTCATGTTTCTTAGAATTTTATGAAATTAATTATGAAATTTTACAGTAAAGGAAAATAGGTGATACTATACGGGAAACGTGGGGGCGACATAGCGACGATTTGCACATAATGAATGGAGAAGGTTTTGCACAAAGCATGTAGTGGCTTTTTGGTACAACTTGAGCAGCAAACTAAGGGAGAGCCAACAAAATTTGAAGATCCAAACATACTTTCTTTTTTTGCTAAATTTTAAGATATATTTGACGAACCGTGCAACCCACCTCCTACCCGTCGGCATGATCATTGTATACTGATTCTTCGGGTTAAACCTGCAGCAAATACTCGTCTATATCAGTATCCATATCTCTAGAAGGAAGAAATAGAAAGGATTGTAAAAGAGATGCTCGAAACATGAGTTATTCAGCCAAGTTGCAGCCCCTACTCTTTACCAGTGCTCCTCGTATGAAAGAAGGATGAAACATGGCAAATGTGCTTAATTACCGAGCTCTCAATGGCATAACCATCAAGAACAAATACCCTATTCCAGTAGTAGATGAATTGCTTGATGAATTAAAGGGAGCACGAGTCTTCACAAAGTTAGACCTTATTGAATCTCGTATTTTGATGATGAAACCAATTGATAAGTGTTTATGATTTAATCTGTATTTTGAGTGACGCAGGATGCTTCGATCAGAATGAGACAATTAAAGCAGGAAGAATCATGTTGGGCCAGTGGAACATGTCAGAAGATTGGACGTCGAGCCAGAGGATCGGTCGACGTATCAACAGAAGGCTTCGGGCCATGGATTCGGGCATCGGGCCAAGAAGAGCATATATTGCGCTAAAGATATCGGAGTTGCAGAGTCAACTGGCCGATTGGGCAATAGGCCGCAAGAGAGGACGATACGCCGAAGAATCGGATAAAGCGTCGATGGACCAATGATATGTCGGACAACATGATTCAAGCTTAATAATAATTGTCTAGATCGAAGTGTGTTTTTACATGTGCAGGATTAACTAAGATAGCAAGGCATGAAGCAAAATGAAGTCTCGGAGTCAAGAACGTAATTTCATTGGGAGTTCGAGAGTTCGTCGGAAGTCCGGACGTTCGTCGGAAGTTCTGACGAGAAGTCCCGGAGCCTACGAGAAGCTTATCGGAACTCACCAAAGAAGATCATCGTGAAGTCCAGGAGCTTGTTGGGAGTCCGCTAGAACATTGTTGAAAGATCATCGGAAGTTCACCGGAAGAAACCAAGACCTAGGGACTTGTTTATCTTAGTGTATGCCTTAAGTTTCATAATTAGCACGTAATTGGGATGGGATTTGGGCCAATCCAATTATGGGCCAGTTGGGCCCATGTAAGGATTGTGTTGGGCCCAATGAAAGGCCCAAACAATGACCCAAGAGATGGTACCGTCATGGCACAGTCTTCGAGACTATGTCAGATGGTGGTACCGCCCAATGGTTCAGTGTCAGGCGGTGGTACCGCCCGGACCCAGGAAACCCGGGATGAGATATTTTTAGGCTCCAAGTTTGAATCAACTTGAAGCCTATAAATACCCCTCTCATCCCTGGTTAACATACACAAGCACAGAGAGTTTTAAAGTGAGAAAACGCTGTAGAAATCGCTTGAGAAATCCTCCTCTTCTAGTCTAATTGTAAGAATAGTTTGAGAGAGGAGTGAGTGCTTGTAAAGGTTGTATCCTAAACACGGTAAAAAGAGAAGAGGGGTGTAAGAAGGAGGTTGATCTTCGCCTATTAAAGGAAGATCGATAGTGGATGTCGGTGGCCTCGACGGAAGAGGAATCGGCAGAGTGGATGTAGGTCACAATGCAGAGTTTGACACTAACACTACAATGGGCGGTACCACCGCCTGGGATGCTGTGTTGGGCGGTACCACCGCCTGGGATGCTGTGCTGGGCGGTACCACCGCCGATAGCCTCTCGAAGGTTGTGTCTGGGTAGTACCACTGCCTAGACCGACGATACCATCACCTGACATAGTCTCAGAGATTGTGTCATGACGGTGCCACCTCTTGGATCACTGTTTGGGCCTTTCATTGGGCCCAACACAATCCTTACATGGGCCCAACTAGCCCCTAATTAGGTTGGCCCATATCCATTCCCAATTATGTACTACTACGAAATCTAATGCATACTTAAACTAAACAAGTCCCTAGGTCTTAGTTTCTTCCAGCGAGCTTCCGACGATCTTCCGGCGAACTTCCAACGATCTCCCGGCGAACTTCCGATGGACTTCCGGCAAGCTCCTGGACTTCTCGGCTAGTTCCTACAGAACTTCCGATGAACTCTCGAACTCCCAATGAAATCACATCCTTGACTCTGGGACTCCATTTTGCTTTATGTCTTGCTATCATAGTTAATTTTGCATATGTGAAAACATACTTCGATCTAGACAATTAATACTAAGCATGAATCATGTTGTCCGACATGTCATTGGTCCATCGATGCTTCATCCAATTCTTCGGCGCATCGTCCTCTCTTGCGGCCTATTGCCCAATCGTTCAGTTGACTCCGCAACTCCGATATCCTTGGCTCAATATCCGCTCTTCTTGGCCTGATGCCGGAATCCATGGCCCGAAGTCTTCTGTTGATACATCAACCGATTCTCCGGCCCGACGTCCAATCTTCTAACATGTTTTCCTCCGTCCCAACATGATTCTTCCTGCTTTAATTGTCTCATCCTAATCGAAGCATCCTGCGTCACTCAAAATACATATCAAATCATAAACACTTATCAATTAGTTTCATCATCAAAATATGAGATTTAACAATCTCCCCCTTTTTTATGATGACAACCAATTGATATGGAGTTTAAACAAACTCTCCCTATCAATATGTCATATTGATAGAAACTCTTGGATTCAAAAATCCAAGCAACATGTTATCATAAAACTTATGCATAACATCATACTTCTCCCCCTTTATCATCAACAAAAAGAAGAAGTGCATCATCTAAGCAAGTGTTTAGACATAATTTTAAATCATTGCATAACAAACAGTTTTATCATCATGCAAGCTAGCAAGTCTTAGTGATGTTCAAGATAGCAAGTTCTACCTCATGCAAGCTAGCAATAATTAGATAAGTGCAAGTTTAGCATGTTTGCTTTTCTTTTGCAATGTGCAAGTTGCAAGTTTTTCTCCTTACAATTTGTGAGCTAGCAAATTTTACACATATGAAAGTTGGCAAAGTTTTACATCTTTTGAGATAAGCAA
This sequence comes from Musa acuminata AAA Group, assembly GCF_036884655.1. Lineage (NCBI taxonomy): Eukaryota > Viridiplantae > Streptophyta > Magnoliopsida > Zingiberales > Musaceae > Musa > Musa acuminata. The sequence goes on from NC_088354.1 coordinate 17,727,717, forward strand.
GTTTTTTTGCTTCTCTTTATGATGTGCAAACTAGTAATTGTTGCTTTTCTTTGCGATGCGTAAGTTAGCAAATTTTGCTTCATTCTTGAATTGTGCAAGTTAGCATCTTTCTCTTTGAGATGTGCATATTAACAACTCTTTCTCCCCCTTTGTCATCGGCAAAAAGATGGGAAGAATACAATTTTGTAGTCCTTTTCCCTTTACATCAATTTTCATGAACAATAAATTTGTATTATAAAAATAATATCATGTTTATCATTCAAGCTAGCACATATTTTTTGTTCTCTTTTGCAATGTGCAAGCTAACAATCTCCTTTTTCTTTTACAATAATGATTCAATCATATCATGCGATATACAAATCATAAATATTTCAAATCATGATGGTATCAAAAAGTTAAATTACATTACATCCTACCATGCATGATCATAACTTCACATTTGTATGCATCAAAATAATATCAAGAGTATTTCATTCATAATTTTATATCATCACATGAAAAATATCAAGAGAATTTTGGTGATGAGATGCATAAATAATGAAGATAAATTGTGAATATCAAGAGACATATTATGATTCCTTTTTTAATAACTCAAATAGTGAAAAGAAAGAATCATAGTGGATAATTTTGATTTATAAAAAGAATTTTCAAGTTATAATTCTGAGAAATCAAGATAAAAATCATAGTTAGATGAAACTTATTCAAATCATCAAAATCACTTTCAAGAGGTTCAAAATGACATAAACAACTTTATCAATCTCTTAGTGAAAATTTGATAAGATAGAGAAAAAGAAATTTTCAAGAAAATATTTTTCTCTTTTTAGTTATTTCAATTCATGTGATTTATTTCATTTATGCCAAATAAAAATATGCATCAATGTTTAAAAATCGAAAAAGCCACTTTCATTATCGGAAAAATCGATAATTCATAAATCTCAAGAATCATCATGCATAATTTAGAAATTTATTAAACATGATCATTATGCATGACATCAAAGCATGGTTTCAAAATATTTAATATTTTTATTACATAATTACATCATTATGCATCATCGAAATTGATTTCATCAAACATAAAGTATTTTCCATCAAGATCATTTTGTTTGTTGTAGTCATGCATTTTTCTTTTTAGGTGAATCTAATTTTTCATGCTTAGTTTTCCATACAAAAGTCATGCATCATCATTAAGCATGATATCAAATCTCTTAATATTTTCATTAAGACATCAAGTATGGTTTCAATCAAAATCGGAAATCATCAAGATACACATTATTTCTTTTTGAAAAACATACATAGGATCATCATTAGATTTAAATCTAACATTTTATTCTTTTAAAATAAAATATATAATTTTCATTATCATTTTCAAAATTACTAGCATGATTATAATTTTTACATTTTCATTTCATTTTTAAACATGTAATTTTTAAGAAAAATAATTATTCTAAACTAAATTAAAAATAACTCATGAAAAGCATCATGTAATTTCAAAATAAATTAAGGGTATTTTAATTATCTCATCGTCGAAAGCCGTTAAGGCGTAATTTGCCACCTCGCCTTTGTTGATTTTCCCCTCGTCTTCGGAGGAGCTCGATTCATCCCAATTTCTGTTCTTCTTCTTGCATTCATAGCAAATAGTTGCATTCTTTTTGTTCTTTAATTTTTGTTTCATAAACTTTTAAAATTTCATGAGTAGTTTAAGTTTACCATCACTTGAGCTTATGCTCGAGTGGTCTTCAATTGTTCTAAGTTCAAAATCCTTCCTGTTCTTTGGAAGGTGATTCTCATGTTCGTCAAGTGCCATATTAGTCATTACGTAGGTCATTAAAGATCCAATTAGTTCTTTTATTGGAAAATAGTTCAAATCTTTTGATTATTGTATTGCCGTTATTTTCGAATTCCAATTTTTAGAAAGAGATCTTAAAATCTTGTTAACGACTTCAAAATTCGAAAAGCTTTTACCAAGAGCTTTTAAACCATTGACGACATCCATAAAACGGGTATACATGTCAACAATGGTTTCGCTAGGCTTCATTCAAAAAGGTTCAAAATCATGCAATAAAATATTGACTTTAGACTCTTTAACTCTATTCGTGCCTTCGTGTGTGATTTCGAGAATGTGCTAAATATCGAAAGTCATTTCGTAAAAGGAAACCCGATTGAATTCATTTTTATCTAAGGCGCAAAATAGAGCATTCATAACTCTAGCATTTAAAGAAAACGTCTTCTTCTCCAAATCATTCCAATGGTTCATTGAAAGAGAAGACCTTTGAAAACCAAATTCAACTATATGTCATAAATCAAGATTCAATGAAAGTAAGAAAACTCTCGTTCTAGTTTTCCAATAAGTGTAGTCTGTCCCATTGAAAAGGGGAGGACGAATGAGAGAGTGGCCCTCTTGAAAGCCGAAAAGAGTCATTTCTCTTTGGGTGTTAAACCAAATGAGAAAATGAGGCTCTGATACCAATTGTTAGGAACAGGGGTCGGCACTAAGAGGGGGGGGGGGGGGGGGGTGAATTAGTGCAACGGTCAAATCACGTCGATTACGAAAATTTCTTCGTTTCATACGATAAAACCAATTTTAAAAATACTTAACTTTGAAAGCAATAAGAGGAGCGTAGCAAGTAATAAGAAAGCAGTTTACAATTTAAAGTAAATTACTCAAAGTAAAGCAAACCAGATTTTTATAATGGTTCGGTCGTCGTGACCTACATCCACTCCACCGATTCCTCTTCCGTCGAGGCTACCGGCATCCACTATCGATCTTCTTTAATAGGCGAAGATCAACCTCCTTCTTACACCCCTCTTCTTCTTTTACCGGGTTTAGGAGACAACCCTTACAAGCACTCACTTCTCTCTCAAACTATTCTTACACTTAGACTAGAAGAGGAGGATTCTCACAAGAGATTACAATAGCGTTTTTCCCTCTTTAAATTCTCTATGCTTGTATATGTTAACTAGAGATGAGAGGGGTCTTTATAGGCCTCACGTTGATTCAAACTTGGAGCTTAAAAATATCTTATCCCGGGTTTCCTAGGTTCGGGCAGTACCACCGCTTGTGTTAGGCGGTACCACCACTAGTGTCAGTCTGACACTGACACTGCATTGGGCGGTACCACCGCTTGGGAGGCTGTACTGGGCGGTACCATATCCTAGACTGGCGGTACCACCGTCTACAAACTCTCGGAGACTATGTCTGGGCGGTACCACCGCCCAGACCGACGGTGCCACCTCTTGGGTCACTGTTTGGGTCTTTCATTGGGCCCAACACAATCCTTACATGGGCCTAACTTGCCCCTAATTGGGTTGGCCCAAATCCATTCCCAATTGCTAACTATGAAATCTAAGGTATACTTAAGCTAAACAAGTCCCTAGGTCTTGGTTTCTTTCGACGAACTTCCGACAATCTCCCGGCAATGTTCCAACTGACTTTCGGCAAGCTCCTAGACTTCACGACAATCTTCTTAGCGAGTTCCGATGAGCTTCTTCCGGCAAGCTCCTGGACTTCTCGGTTAGTTCCTACAGAACTTCCGATGAACGTTTGGACTTTCGACGAACTCTCGAACTCCCAACGAAATCGCGTCCTTGACTTTGGGACTCCATTTTGCTTTATGTCTTGCTATCGTAGTTAATCCTACATATATAAAAACACACTTTGATCTAAACAATTAATACTAAGCATGAATCATGTTGTTCGGCATGTCATTGGTTCATCAACGCTTCGTCCGATTCTTCAGCGTATTGTCCTCTCTTATAGCCTATTGCCCAATCACTCGGTTGACTCCGCAACTCCGATATCCTTGGCTTAATATTTGCTCTTCTTGGCCCGATGCCCGAATCCATGGCCCGAAGTCTTCTGTCGATACATCGACCGATCCTCCGATCGGACGTTCAATCTTCTGACATATTTTCCTCCGGCCCAACATGATTTTTCCTGCTTTAATTGTCTCATCCTAATCGAAGCATCCTACGTCACTCAAAACACAGATCAAATCATAAACACTTATCAATTGGTTTCATCATTAAAATCTGAGATTCAATATAAATGTGATAATATAATTAACTTATTACTTTGCTAAAATTTTTGACAACCAAGATAAATGTTTCTCATATTTCATATATTTAATGGTTGCTCATTTTATTTTTTTTCTATCAATTAAAGTCAATGGGATATATAGTTTTGTTACCTATTTTTTCACTTTAAAGTGATTTATGAAAGTATAATCATCATCCTATGATAATATTATTTGATCCTATTCATAGTGTCTATAAATAGTCAACATGTTTTAAGGCAAAATCAAATTGAATAAAATAGATTTCTTTTAATCTTGATAAACAATAAGACAAACACCTCCGAACAAATAACCCAAAGAAATTCAGTTACTAATATTATGATGATAAAAAAAGATCATTTTTTGAATAGCTATATAATTATCAAAACTTTATTAATGAGATATTTATCCATAACAATGATAGACAACCATTTATAATATTATTTTTTTGTGAGTTTATTAACCTATTTTTAATTATAATCAATAAAAGAAAGAAATTGATCAAATGTATATCTCTATTTTATGTTTCAGTATTTGTAAGTGATTTATGGGAGTATAATCACCATTATAACACAATATTATTCTAACACATTCATAATACATTTGTATAATTTGTTTCAATCATTTAAAATAATAAATAAATAAGTAAATTTAATATGAAGAATTTTGCGATGAGCAAATGAATATAACGGCCATACAATCTTCATGATAAAGCAAAGAGAACAACATCAATATATTTTTTTATTAATGAGTTAATTTCTTTAAGATTTATTTGTTTATTTACTTATATATATTATGATCAAGCATATCTATCATCCTTTTTTTATAATGAATTCTTTATTAATGATTGATTTTTCTATAAACTATCAATAATATCTATAGTTTTATTTTTATTATTTTATCATAATGCTTTTTGATTGTATGATAATGCAAAATAAATTATAAATGAATAAAATAAAAGACACGACATAAATAAAAAAAGATAATTGAAATTATGACATTGTAAGTAAAGGCAAAAGATGAGATAATAATCCCATAATTCAGTCCATCAATTGCATGACACTTACTATACTACAAAACACATTAGTATATACTTCACTAAATTATTATTAAGCAGACATTCAAAATCAATTCATAAGATGATATTATGTGATAATACAATGAATTTATTAAATTATTATACAGCAAAGGATTGTTACACTTTTAATTCATAAAAGTAGCTTTTTATTCTTGTTTGATCATGATATTAATTTAAATAAATTATATGGTTGATTAGAATATTAATCCATTGATTCTATCTATTTGAGCTGGTGCTGTCGTTAGCGTGACGACTAAGACAACTTAGGCTGTTAGAAATATGAGGACAAAGGAAAGTTGCCCCTCAAAAGAATCCTATGATACCTTAATGTAAAAGAATCCTATGAGACCTTTATATTTTTTTCTAAAAAAAAAATTGCAATGAGAGGAGGTTGATAAGAGAATATTTCATGTTTGATTCTTCACGGTATAAGAAAGCAAAGGTAGCCATCCTCTTATGCGCCTGATTGATCCCATGCTGTCATTGGTCAAAGTATGCATATGTTGTTTCATCTTTCCGAGGATTAATCCTTGATGATTATGTTCTCTTTTTTTTATTATTGTAACACTCCCATTCATATAAATGAATGCTGATGGATGATCATCCATATGATGAGCCTTCCACTCTTATTGGTGTTATAGCTCTATTTTATTTCAGAAGCTATCTAGGAAGACCCTTAAAAGGAAATTTAGCTGGTTCTCGACACCTTTTTACTGAAAAATAATAAAAATAAAATCCATTTATGGACTGTTTCATGCAACTGGCACCCACCTGCACAGAGGCGAAGTTGGGCCCGATAGTATCGATCGATGATCTTTAATTGACTGTGCCGTGTATCCAATTTCCATATCCATCTTAATTGTGGAAGTGCCAACTTATCTAAAACAGTTTCTCCATATCCAACCAACAAATACTACATTCAATGCGCTTTTATGTTATTTTTCATACTGAAACCGGATTTAGTTGTTTCGCTTGTACTTGGAATATTCTTGCAACATTTTAATGAATAAATAGATTAAAATAATACTTGTATACATCCAAGCCTCCTCCACTAAATAACACCCATGGTAACACTTTAGAAGCCACCATCGTAACATGGTGTGCCGGAAACAGAGTAAACCATATGCATCTTATGAAGAAGGTTTAACAAGTTGGAATGGAAAATTAAGTGCAGAAAATGAACTAAATCAGATGCCTGGAAGTCTTTTGAGCACCTAACAGTACCTGTGTACCAATTAGAGTCTCATCAAGACATGGAAACCAATGAATGTGCTCAGAAAGTTGGAAGAACCATTTGTCACGTCACAGTCAATTATATACGTTAAAATTAACTTTTGCACATCAAACTACTTTTTTGTGAAACAACAATCCAGTTTATCCATGAGAAAATTTAACAGTCGATTAAGTTAAATAATTATCTTGGAGCACAAATCAGACGATAATATGTTTTTAGCTATATTATTATGACACCATCTATAGCCAAATAATCAAATACACAAGCATACCACTAGAGCACCGAGAATAATGAAAAGAACAAATCAGCAAATGAGCTAAACGAGAAAGAGCAGGTTAATTCGTTTTTCTGCAATATAATAACAAATTCTTCTGCAGTTTGTCTTATGCATCATCTAAATATTTAAATCAACTATTCATAACAAGTTCCAAAAGGGTCATCTATTCTTAGCAACAACAAATAACATCAATTTTGCGGTAAAAGTTGTTCCCTCAAACTTCAGAATCAAGGATAAATACATACATAAAACAGACTTCCCATATAGAATGGGACCCGTCGTTTAACACTCTGTTCAAAACACCAAATACTAAATCCTGATCTATAATTTCACACTGCGATGATAAGGTATAATTCAGACTTCAGCTCCACTAGCCATCTTTATTTATTTCTACACACAACTTCACAGTTCCAGTAGTAAAACTTTAGATCCAGCCTCAAAATAAGACAAGAAGAATCTTCTCCAAGAGTCACTCAGCTAACAAACTCTCAAATCTGTGTTAGCACATTGCTTTCCATCCCAAGATAATATAGATTCCAGGAGTGTTACAGAAAGAGCCACTCAAGAGAACTAAGTATTCTTCACTTTCCAATAAATTTGACCCAACTCCATTAACATGATGAAACACAACATATACAATGTCCTCGAACATGATGCTCCTGATTACATATTTCAAAACTTAATATTATAGACGAATGACAATCATCTTTAGTCCTTACGACTCTGTTGTTATCTTATGAGTCTCTTTTCTATCAGATATAATGTCTTCATTCTACAACCAAACTTCTAGAGCCATAGTTCACCAAAACTAAAGTCTGAACTTCCTGTTTCAGCTTCTGATTCGACTGATAGTCAAAACATTTCTAGAATGTTGGCAGTTTCAATCGCTTATTGTTCAGGTTTTGCATTTTTAATTTAAACATACTAAATACCTGGATCAAAAACAAAACATAATGGAAAAAAATATTTCGTTGATATACAGACAAATAACAAGGAATATGAATACAAGCTCATCAGATTCAAATAATAATCTTTTATGTTCAATTCAAAAGTTTCTTTCAAGAAATCAAAGATTATATAGATCTTTACTGATATTTATTAGGACAGAAAAGAGTTATCTAGTTCAGAGATATCCTAGGCATTTACTGTTTGATATTTTCCTTTAATTTAAAAAATGAAGCCTCGGATCTTTGTTAGTGTAGATCTTAGCAAATAATTCAGCAAAACAGGCTACCGATATTTTCTCCACGGGCACCAAATCCTGCTAGGAATATTCTTCGAATCAAGCCTGATACAATAAGTCTTCCATAATCTATATGGTTAGGGCTGTAGCACTACAAGAAGGGACCTCTCCAGGTGACACAGGCACACTCTCCCCCACATTAAATACTAATTTTTCCCCCATTAGGTTAGTCCTAGCAACTGTCTCAAGTGTTGCAAGGGCCTCAGTAGTTTCGCGGTAACCCATGACCTAGGGATAATCCACATCAAAAACTCAAATCTCAATCTTACGTATCAGGAAAAATTCAAGTTGGGAGACCACATCAAGCTAAATGCTCAAACTCAACATTCAATCACGACCCTTTTATTTAAATTAGACCAGGACAGATCAGTCTCAGCACATCAGGCTGACAATCAAAATTGACATTAAAAACATGGAAGTAAAAGTTAGCTTTTAAAAACATTCACCTCTTCTTTTTCTAATCTTCCTCCTACTTACACTTCTCTAATATATATACTATGTCTTTGTCTGCATAGCTGCTCAAATAGACAGCAGATCAGCAATGAATATATATACAACAGCAAAGAATCCCTTGATAGTTAAAGCAACAACGTGAGGCAACTCATCCTCTAATTCAATGCTTCCAGCTGCAGATTGGATTTAAATACAAGGCAAATATGCTGATCTTGAAAGACATCCTAAAGAAGGGTGATAGATGAAAATAAACTTGAAGTCAGTGATTGCAAAAGGCGCTCGGGCGCTCGCCTAGGCGCTCAGGCGAGGCGAGGCGAGGCGAGGCGAGGCCCGAGCGCCTCGCTAATGTCCCAGGCGACGCGCTTCAAACAGGCACCGCCTGGGCGCTCGCCCGAGCCCAGGCGCTGGGCGCTTCGGGCGAGCGCCTGGGTAAACCAAGGCGACCGAACCAGAATCTTAGGTCTGGTTCGATCCTGGTTCGGTTGTTAGTTGGTTCAATCGAACCAACTAAACCGATATAACCCCAACCCTAACCCTAACCCTAACCCAACACTAACCTGCTGCCGCTGCCGCTCTCGATCCCGATCGCGATCTCGTCGCTCGCTGCCACTGCTCGCCGCTGTCGCTGCTCGCGCCTCCCGCGAGCCCTCCCGCGAGCCTTCCCGCTGCTCGCGCCTCCCGCGAGCCCTCTCGCTGCTCGCGCCTCCTGCGAGCCCTCCCGCTGCTCGCGCCTCCCGCGAGCCCTCCCGCGAGCCTTCCCGCTGCTCGCGCCTCCCTCGAGGCCTCCCGCTGCTCGCGCCTTCCGCTCCCTTTCCCTTTCCCGCTGCCGCCGCCGCCGCTCGCCACTGCCGCCGCCGCTCACCGCTGCTTCCTCGTTTCTCCATCAGGCTCAGTATACTCTTAAGATTAAGTTTATTTGAATTTTGAAATGATTAATTTTCTGTTAATAGATTAATAATATATTATTTTGATTTTAATGTTATTAATTTTTATTTATTTGAAATTATTGTTAGGTTTCAACATAAATGGCAAGTGCAGAAAGCAGAGGTGGCATTTTTCGTGCATGGAAGTATACTTATTTGAAGGATCCGAAAGAGTCTCCAACATAAATGGCAACTCAATAGAGTCTCCAATGGTATCAAAAAAAGATCCTGCATGGAAGTATACTTATTTGAAGGATCCGAAAGATCCTAATGCAGCGACTTGTATATTCTGCGATAAGACTACCAGAGGTGGCATTTTTCGTGCAAAACAACATCTAGTAGGAAATTTCAAGAATGCAGCAGCTTGCAAAAAATGTCCACCTGAGGTAAAAGAAGAGTTGCTGAATTATATGAATGAAAAGAAAACACAAAAGAATGAATCTTATGGGAATTTACCAGAAGACAATGTTGAACATATCAGAGATGAAGAAGAAGATTATTCTACGAGTATTAACCCAAGTGAAAAAAGAGTATACGACAAAAAGGGAAAAGAAGTTATGAGTACTAAGAAAGGTAGAAAAGGACCGATGGATCTATATATGCTTCAAGGATCCCAGAAACAACAAGGGCAAGCAGGAGGCTCAAAATTGAGACAAACAAATATAAGTGATGCTTGTGATAAAGAAATAAGAGGAAGAACAATTCAGCACATTGCTCGCTTCTTCTATCAGGCTGGTCTTCCCCTTAGTACAACTCGTTTAGACAGTTTTAAGGATATGATTGAAGCTATTGGAAGATATGGTGCAGGATTAAAACCTCCAAGTTATTATGAGATGCGAGTTCCATTGCTGCAAAAAGAGTTGAATTATACAAATGACTTACTAAAGGGTCATAAAGAATTATGAGCAACACATGGTTGCTCTATTATGTCAAATGTTTGGACTGACAGGAGACGCAGGAGTATAATTAATTTTATGGTTAATTGTTCTTTAGGGACTATGTTTGTGAAGTCAATAGATGCTTCATCTTTTGTAAAATCTGGAGACAAGATATATGATTTACTTGACAACTTCGTGGAAGAAATTGGAGAACAAAATATCGTTCAAATCATAACCGACAATGGAAGCAACTATGTTTTAGCTGGTAATATTCATCTTTTGATTTTGTTAATAATTTTATCTTCAATTAAGTGTGTTAAACTCTTAAGTCTTATCATTTTTGTTATCCTTTGTCTCAGGTAAATTGCTTGAATCAAAAAGACAACACTTGTATTGGACTCCATGTGCAGCACGTTGTATTGATTTAATGTTGGAAGATATTGGAAATATCTTAGAAATCAAAAAAACCTTAGAAAGGGCAATTTTTGTTGTTGGATTTCTTTATAATCACATTGGGGCTTTGAATATGATGAGAGAATTTACAGGGAATAAAGAATTAGTGAGACATGATGTTACCCGATTTGCTACTTCATTCTTGACATTACAGAGCGTGCATCGTCAAAAACATACTCTGAGAAATATGTTTACCTCTGAGAAATGGGTGACAAGAAAATGGGCAAAAGAAGCAAAAGACAAGAGGGCTGCTGATATCATCTTAATGTCATCCTTTCGGAATCATGTAGTTTATATACTAAAGGTAATGGGCCCTTTTGTTCGAATCCTTCGGTTGGTGGATAATGAAAATAAGCCTGCAATGGGATATATTTATGAGGCTATGGATAGAGCAAAGGAGACGATTAAAAGATCTTTTAATGAAAATAAAAAAAAATATGAGAAAATTTTTACAATCATTAACGAAAGATGGAATTGTCAACTTCATCGTCCCTTACATGCAGCAGGATATTATTTGAACCCTGAATTCTTTTATAAGATTAAATCTGTTGGATTTAATGCAGAAGTTTTGGGTGGGTTATATTAGTGTGTTGCAAGATTAGTTCCCAGCATTGAGGTTCAAGATAAGATTATTCATGAATTATCTTTATATAAAAATGCTGAAGGTCTTTTTGGAATTCCAATTGTCGTTCGATCCAGGACAACTACCTCTCCAGGTATTAATAATTTGATATAATTAATTTCATATATATTATGTTACTATGTTATTGCTAATAATAACATAAATTTTGCAGCTAAATGGTGGAGTCTATTTGGAAATTCCACCCCGAACTTACAGAAATTTGCTGTCAAAGTACTTAGTTTGACATGTAGTGCTTCGGGTTTTGAGCGAAACTGGAGTGTCTTTGAGCATGTAAGTATTACTAAATATTTTTATTTTAATTAATTTATTTATTTAGATATTTGTATTAATATATTTTTAAATTATATGACATGACAGATTCACTCGAAGAGAAAAAATCGGTTAGAACATCAATGATTGCACGATCTTGTTTACATAAAGTATAATCAAGCTTTGAAGACTCGTCATGATTTGAAAAATAGATTTGATTCAATCTCATTGCAAGATATTGATGATTCAAATGAGTGGTTAGTAGAAGAAATGGGTGCTAACTTGCAAGATGCTGAAGACGAGCTTGTATTTGAAGATGATAGATTGACGTGGGGAGATGTGGCAAGAGCTTCAGGTGCTGGAGAATTACAAACATATACAAGACAGATGTCAAAGAGAAAAATGAGTGCAAAAGCATCAAGCTCGGCTCCTGCTATTGTTGAAGACATAGAGAATGAAACATATCTTGATGAAAAGGAAGGAATCGAAGAACAAGAGGAAGAAGACGAATTCAATGAAGATGATTTGTGTGAAAATGACGATAATATTGATTATGATGAATGACTTTGATGTAAAATTTTAATGTTTTGAATTTTGAAACTTTTTGTTAATGTGACATTGTGATTTTGTATCTTAGATTTTCTTAATTTAATAGCATATTTTTATTTAAAATTTTAAATAATTATATTTATTAATTATATTATATATTTTTATATTTTAGCGCCTCGCTTCGCTCGGGCGAGCGCCTAGCGCCTCGGCCGTTTTTAGACCTTGGCGCCTAGCGCTTTTTAAATCACTGCTTGAAGTACAAGAAAATATTGAAAAATAAGGGAAAAAAGGCTTTGTAGAGATGAAGCCTTGTAAATGGAAGATATAGCCATCTATATTAGCCCCATGTATCATATCATAGGACGAAAAAAGAGAGAAACACTAAGTTCAAAAGCATCATGTATCTACAACCAGAAAAATAAACATCTAGAGAAGTTAATCAAAGATCAACTCCCACCATCAATTAACTAGTAGATTGCGCAGCAAATGTTTCAATTGTGAATGAAAAAAGTCAAAGATCAACTCACACCATCAATTAACTGATAACTATGTCACAATATATCATGTAATAGATTACGAGCAACCAAGGACTGTATGGAGATTTAACCAAACAAACACAGGGCTCCATGTGCAAAGAAATGAAACATGCACTAATTCTTTTGTTGAAAAAGAGACATGGAATAGAATACTCATTAGAGCACCTAATTATACTTTTGGTTGAATTTCATCAAGCAAATTGCAAGAATACATTTAGTAGCTTTGCACAAATAATGGTATATAAAAAGCAAAGGCACCTAAACAGAAGCAGCAGGGCTAGTTCATCAAAACCCATCAAACGTTTAAAGAGCTATAGTAATTCAAACAGATCCAATCAACATTCACTTGTTTGACAACATATTAAAAATCTAAGAAGACACCAGTAATTCACACCCACTAGACCTATACATTATTATAACAACACATTGAGTTATTACGACATCTATATATGATAATTGTTACTATGTATAACCAATACAAGTTCTGCAAAGGGTCATTGCAAGTTCACATTCAGCAATATATCTGAACTCTGCATAAAGGGACCACTAATGAGATTCAGATCATACCTGCGCCCTTCCACGGACTAAGCTTTTTTTCTCGGAGTGAGTCCAGGCAAGCCTTCGAACAAATCTGAAAGATGGTACTCTAAATCATCTGGCATGTACTTTATATATTTTGTTGCATGTCTTCCGCCCTCAAGTTGACTACCAAACCTCCCCATAAAAGAGCGATAAGCTGGGATAACCTTCTCTGAAATAGAAATCCGCAATTCTTCTCGGAGCTGAGGATCTGGAACCTTCCAAGTTGTCTGAACCCTATAAATTTCTTCGAATGCCAAGTTAAAGTTCTTGAACTTTTCCTTGAGAGCAACCTTTGAAACGCTACTGGAGCTCCCACTCCCATATCCATCATCCTTCAGACAAGACAACACTTTTGTCCAGGAAGTCCTCAGGTAGCTTGTGGCATACTGCCGAATTTGGCTGCGGTGCTTCCTTATCCAGTCATCTCCCAAAAGCTTCCCAAGTTCTGAATCCTTCACTTTATTAACTATGTAGAGTATATTGTTCATCAAAAATATATACCGCATTGCTCCATCTTCATAAACTTTAGATTTTTCATCCAGGTTAGTTTCTAAATGTGAGATTATCAAAAGCATGCGACGACCTAGTGGAGTCATACTCTCCAAATTCTCTCCGTTGGTATTCCTATTCTCACAACCTTCAGAATGAGACTGATCACTACCACACACTCCATCATCCAAAAGCAAATTTAATGTATCATTGTAAACCACCAGCAATTTCACATAGTTCATCACATAACGTGTCATGGGATGGATCTCACCTCCCTGTGTTGGCTTCCGCGATGGCTCCTTCTGGATTGCATTTCCAAACTCCGTAAGAGTGCCTTTTACAGCATCACCTAACCTCTTCAGAATCCCCTCAGCCTCTTCACATAGGAGGTCCTTTGGGTCTCCGGCATATAAGGCCTGGAGATCTGGCAAAACATCTGCGAGGGCCTCATACATATCCAGAATACGAAAGAGCTTCTCTGAAGACCGCTGACATATCGCAATGGCATCCCCAAAGTTGAGTAGCTGCATGACACACCCTTTGGTGGTCTCTGAAAAGCACTCGTCCCTAAGCTCCTCTGAGGCAGCAAGAATTTGGTCACAGAGCCGTCTCTCTCCCCAGAGCAGAGCCCGAACAACGATCTTCATAGCCTGAATCCACTTCTTCAGCTTGTCATCAAGCATCCGCCACTCAGTTCTCTGTACCTCCTCAATGCTCATTCGATCGATGCCGAGGATGGAGAGGCACTCATCGAGGATGTCCCGTCGGACAGTGCAGTAAACATGGTGGAGCTCTCGATCATACTTGGCCCAGATCATTTTGTCTGCGATGGCCTTCAGATCAGCGATGACTTCGGGATGGATCAGATCTAAACTCCGATCGTCTATCAGACTGCTTCCGGACCTATCCTCAGGACTGCCCTCTTGCTGTTGCGGCGGAAGCTGCAGCTGGTGTTCGTCATCAATGGAGCTCTCAAAGTCCTCCATAGTCTCACCGCCATCAGATGCAAAGGAAAGGGAGAGGCGGCGAATGGAGGAGCAGAGCCCGTTGGAGTCAAGGGGGACTGCATTGCGGACCATCAGGTGGCGAAACTCCTCCTCAAGACGGGACATTGCCATCTGAAGCGCAACCTCCGCACGACTAACTAGGTCTTCCGCAGCCGCGGCGGCGCTCGGGGAGGTGCCAGGGTCGGCGAGGAAGATGAGATCATCGACGGCGGCGAGGTACTCCTCGGCCTCCTCGGGGGAAGACTCCCAGAGGAGGGAATCGGAGGCGTCCCAGCGGAGAACGACCTTCTGGGCTACCTCAAGGCGCAGCTCAGCCTCGGACCGGTCGACGTCGACGCCGTCGCCTTCGCCGTCGCCTCCTCTAGCGGACGAGGAGGAGGCAGGGAAGAGGTCGTTGATGGTGGAGAGGCGGTTGTCGAAGCCGGAGAGGATGCGGATCATGTCCTCGGCAGCGTTCTTCGAGGTAGCAAGGCTGCTGACGATGTGCTTCGCTGCGGCAATGACCTTCTCCTGGCCATCGGCCCTCGCCGCCGCCGCCGCCATCACTCGGTCGGAGATCCGGTGGCAGTGGAGTCGGGAGTGTGGCGAGGGGTCGGAAGCGATCTAGGGCTAAGGTCGGGGGATCGTGGTCGAGGATGTCAAGGTTAGGGTTAGGGTTCGGGAGAAAGGGAGGAAGAATGGAAAGGGGCAAGGTTGGAGATGGATTCGGCTTGCTTCTTCGCAACGACAACGGACTCGAGTCACTTTATTCTCTTCTATCTCCTAATCCATTGTCCCTTAACACATATATATATATATATAAACCAACAACGGGTCTAAACGTGAAGGTTGGGTGACGCCTGGGATTTCGTCCGACACTATTAAAATTCAGGTGGGTCCGAGTCCTGGCACCTAATCTAAATCGAACCCATCTTGACTCGATCAAACCAGGTCCAACTTCTTGCTTTGATCATTATAACTCATGGTCCAATTAGGTACGTTACACTTGACCCAACATGCTCACAAGGGAATCACCAAGAATGTGTTTGACGAGGTCTCTCCTATGATTAATCATCCAATTCAGTGTCCAACTCTTGCATGGTGCACGCCAATGATTCTATGAATCATCGACTCAATGAATGTTTTCTGTAGCTGATTGGCTCGTTTTGCCATTTTCTCACATATATATATATATATATACATATATATACACACACATTAATGTGCATACATATGTTTGCTGATTCTAGTTGTACTAAAATTGGAGGAGTTTGGTTAACCATAACTCTATCCTAGTTAAAGTATAGTTGAAAACTCTCAACCAATTCTATCCCAAAATAAATCCAGGCAACACAAATAATCCTTTCAACGGGACAACAAGTAAGTCTGATAGTTTTTCGATTCTAAACAAAGCAGAAATTGACCCTGGATAATTCGGTTCCAATTCCTTATATTTAAAATATCAGAATCGATTATTCTAGTTTCAGACAAATTACATATTATAAAATAAATTAAAAATATATCATCTACTACTTATGATTTAATGGTTAAATTATTAGATTTAAATTTAATTGAATTGAGTTCAAATCTTCTCATGAGAGAGATATTAAGTTGATTAAAACTTTTATAATTTTTTTTTTTCAAAAGAGAAATTTAGTTTGATTATAAATTTTATAATTTTAACGTTTCTATACCATCTTTTTTTTTTTAATGTCATTTTGCTCATTAGAGTTATACATCCATTTTTTAAAATTTTAAAAATAAAATTCTTATTTTTTATATTTTATATTACTTTAATTAAAAATAAAAAAAATTTGACAATTGAACCTATGCAGTTTGGTTTCGATTACTAGTTTTAGCAAATTGAGCCTGATGAATTCGAAACTGAAACTGACGGTTCCATAGCCACGGAACTAAAGTATAAATGCATGCTTATAAACTCTCAATAGCTTCAAGTCTTATCAATATTCTACCGCATGCTAAGGTGAAAAATGTAAATCTAAATCTAGGCAACTGCTTCAACAAAGATCATGAAAGCTCTCAGAATACAAGAAAAGATCGAACAGAAGAAAATATAATACATGCAATTTCATGTTTGTGCTCTAAGATGCAACAGAAAGTATAACCCAAAAAAACAGTAAAAGAACAGAAAAAGAATATGAAATTGCCTATTATTTATGACAATAGGCAATTTTAACTGAATAAACAATGCCAAACTAGATACCTTGAATTTAAACTGAATCAAAACACAAAACATGGCTCTCTTATCAGACTAGGAACCTGGAGGAGATCATTCGCCAGCGAGCTAGAATTGTTTGAACTTTCCATGCAGGATCAAAATTTTGGCATGACTTGTGCAGCTAGCAAGTCAGCTTCAAACAGTACGGAATTCAACTTCAACCTGGTTGGTGATACCTTCTCGGAACTTTGTTGATTTTAGCCATAATGACGACATCGAGTCAATCATATGTCTGGGACAATACATAGCATTCCATTTCCAGTGTTTTTCTCCAGAGGATAAGTAGTTGCACCATTCATATATCTCTGATGGTTGATAGCAGCCTCTCTTAGGCCTGAGATACTGGGAGACTTTCCCGTGCTACGTTTCTTTATAATAGAACACGCACTAAGTGGGTCATCCATCCCAGCTCCAATCCTCCTGAGAATAACAGGACGGACCAGGTAATGAGCTTGAGCATAGTACTTAGTTGCAGAATTTAAAAGCAGGCTAAAGGGTAAAACCATGAAAAAATTGAATTAATGATAAACTTAAAACAGGGAAATGTTTTCCATTTCCTGGTGACAACAAAAGCATAACAATTTGCTAAAGAGATTTTACATGCATGTGCTACATTTCGAAGTGCCATAATGACTGCTAAAATTATACGATGTAAATACTTAAATTAAGACTTCACCCAAGGATTTATCCCCAAAATAGAACGCAGGCTGATAGCTCATTTAATACAGTACTGAATAATATCAATAAATAATCATCACAAGCTGCACCACTTTAACCTATCTTCACCATTAAACACCATGAACTTATCAGGAATCTCATCTTATAAGTAAGCCAGCACACCATGTTACTAACATGTATACCAGGAAATATTAATAAATTTGAGCAAGCCCATCATATTCTTCAAATATATTCAACAATCTGATTTCTACCAAACCAAACTATTTTCTCCTCGGTGCATCAAGCAGGCACTCCAATAACTAAACTTGCATAAAGGACAAATGGGTCCAG
The DNA here is from genome assembly GCF_036884655.1 of Musa acuminata AAA Group. Lineage (NCBI taxonomy): Eukaryota > Viridiplantae > Streptophyta > Magnoliopsida > Zingiberales > Musaceae > Musa > Musa acuminata. The sequence continues at coordinate 17,745,589 of NC_088354.1, forward strand.
TGAGGATTAATATATGCAATCTTCTGTTTCAAATAACTAAACTTGCATGTCTTCCAAGTTCTAACAAGAAAATTCTGTTCACCAATCAGTGCTGGAATCAGAAAAGGTAGAAAGTCATCGTTGCTATGCACAGTAGAAATAGTGGTTTTTTTATCCAGCTAATCCACTTCACAGGATAATGTTTTCACATTACATTAAGATATTCTTTCTTCTCCAATTGCATAAATAATTGGTAAATCACCATATATGTACTTACAGCCAGTTTTTAGCTAAAATCATTTTCTAGTTTCATTGCTTTCAAAAAATTCAGAACCACCATCCAATAAGTTCCTCGAGTATTACAACCAAAATCTGCTTTTTAGTCTCGTCAACCATGGACATCTTTTTTGCTGGAAAAAGAAAAGAACACAGCAATCTTTCTTTGGTGACCGTCTGGACAGCCATTGTCCTCCAGCAACAAGTCTTAGGTGCAAAGCAAGGCTGACAAGTCATGTCACAGACTCCTCTAAAGTCCATATCCATGAGAAATACAATATATTAGGTCAACCGGTTCAAACAATGAACTGATCTTCCACTTAATACAAGGTTTGAGATTATCATTGATCATTATGGTCCACCCAAGAATTGATATAACTAAAACACACAACATAGTTTGATTGTCCATGCGTGTCAAAACAAATAAATTAAAGAATTAAGATTATAACTTTCACAGAGGGAAGAAGCTTTCTTGAACCAGACGAAGGTAGCCTAGTTGTGGAGGTTTCCACATTCCTGTCTCACGCTATTGAGTACACTATTGTTCAATGTTTGATGGACTGTTACATTCAAGTATATACAATAAAGAAAGAAACTGTGACGACACTGAGTTGTTCAATATAAATTTATAACTAAAAGTTTTTGAAGGTTTCTTCACAGCATTTAGGTCTAATAAGGGCAGCATCCTTCTAATAGTTTTAAGGACATCAGATCCTTTCACATTTTCCGATTACAACATTTTCACTACTGTCATTAAATGAGAGAAATTGTCACATACTGCAGAATATTTTGTACCTAGACACGTATTAAATTTACCTTGCAATATTGTTGAGGAAAGAAATTCAAGATATGTTTGAGTTTGCTAGGAATCAGGGCAAAGAGATGTATTAGCTGTGCCAATTTGGAGACTGAACTAATAATCAAGAGTCAAAGAAATAAATTAAGGCATTGGAAAATAAGAGATACTATTGAGATTAATATAGCACTTGAAGCATCAGCCATTATGTGTAAAGTGAAACTAAACAATAGACAAATCACTGAAACATACTACTGAGTGGAGCAGCAGTTATGAAAATGTATGGACCTGGACAATTTGATTTTCCATGATGATGGTAGTTAATTGGAAATCATGTTAAGCAGTTAGCCCAATGAACCAACATGAACAAATTTTAGCAAATTTTAGACCCAATACTGTACCTGCTAAAAGTGATTATCACAGCTTGACATAATTGTCAATGATAAGATTGAAAATATCAACTTATTTATAGCTATATAACATCATAATTGGTAATTGCATAGGTAAAACCAAGGTCTGTCATACCGAATCGTACCGCCCGGTATGGGCGGTACGTACCGGTCCGATAGGCTATCGGTACGCGGACCGTCCGCTACCGGACGGACCATGCTACAGTGCTACAGTGTACACTATGGCAGTGCTACAGTGCTGGTGTACCATTCGATACACCCTAATGTACCGCTCGGTACGCCGGTACTGTACCATACCGAGCCAACTTCGAAACATCGGTATGGTACGGTATTGCATATCTTGGATAAAACAATGATTATACATATAAATTAATGCAGAATATTTCCATTGATCATAGATGCATAGAAAAACAGAATATAAAAAGATTTAGCAACTGGAGAGTTACATCAAGTAATCAATCCAGTTGTCAGAAAAGGCTTAGGCTGTTTAACAGATGTAAGCTGCATAATTTTCAGATACCTCAGAACTTTCTCAGATGCAGTTCGAGCAGCATTAAGTATGCTTTCACTTGGTAACCAGTTAACTACTCTACTAAAATCGGCTCGCATTGGAGAATGGATCTTAACAAGCTGCATAGGAGGGCAATAGGGCATTCAGAAGTTGACCTTCACTGCTTAACTATTACAAGTATGAAAATAAGAAAAGAACTTACTCCTAGACACTCCATCATCTGATAATATGCTCTCCCATGAAGTGGAGTATGCCCCAGCCTAGACTCTGAAAAGTATCTTGTCCTACAAACAAACAAAGATGACTACAGCTAAATAAGAATTATATTCCTCTGTTTAAATTCAAGCCACGAATAAAGGATTCTGCTTTCTACTCTACCATTCCTTGTATCCTGGATCCACGGTGAAACCATACATATCAACAGTGTCACAGATGGATAGAGCAAACTCAAGAGCCTTAAGCCCTGTTCCTTTAGCTGAAGAGCCAAATGATGCACCTAACATGAGATATACTTGATTCCCAATTGGGACTTCCTACAAAAGAAAAAAGGTTCAAGTTTAGTTTGTCAAGAAAGTTTAATTTTACCTCTAACTGATGCAAGGATTTTGATAATCCTTGATATATGAATCTATTAGGAACTGAGGTTCATTCAAGTAGGTTAGACTTGCCACACTTCAAATCTATCAGAACAAAAGGCTGTATTTATTGTGACACAGTTGTTTATGCAAAGGTGTATATTATGTCGTAGGTGCCATCACTACTAGAAATTGAGCTCAAGCGGTTGATTGCACATTCTGGAAACAAGTATAAATTAATTTTGTGCTCAAAATATGGTTCATATCTGAGATACAAACTTTATGAAACTGACATTCAAGCAAAAGTAATTTTCAATTCTTAAGTTTTGTGCTCAAAATATGGTTCATATCTGAGATACAAACTTTATGAAACTGACATTCAAGCAAAAGTAATTTTCAATTCTTAATACTTAACAAACACTCAAGCAACAAAATCCAGCATATGATGTGTGCATGTGAACACAATAAAGTACAATGTCAAATGTGCCACAATCTGCTATTATGCTAGATAAGTTGACCCTGCTAGTTAAAAGCTTGGATTAATGAGGAATTGGGGATGTTATTATTAAGGATTGAAATATCGTACCGTACCGGAGTTTCGAAATACGCTCGGTACGATACGATACTGTATACCGAGCGGTATATTTCGGTATACAGCTCGGTATATATATATATATATATATATATATATATATATATATATATAAGTAAAAAAATCTTATATATATTTCTATATAAAAGTAAAAAAAAATCTGCGACATCGCCTCTTTTCTCCCCACGCAGGACAATATCGCCTTTATATATATATATATATATATATATATATATATATATATATAGTCCGTGTACTAGTCTGTTGGCGGACCGATACGTACCGCCTGATACGGACGGTATTATTCGAAATTGAAGACCTTGGTTATTATTATTAATATGTATGGTTCCTCTGAGAAATCACTATATATATATACACACTTACAGAAATATATTATGAAGAAATTGAGAAGTTTATTTGTACAGAAAACATATAAAATGCTGCAATAGTGAGAACGACTCACACAAGTATACAGATTATGATTAGTGCACAGGTAGTGGCATTTACACCAATTTATGAAGCAACCTCAGTAACTGACAACCATGTCAACAAGAAGCCTATGCCTATGAACTACGAAAACACCCTTGACAACTTGGACCATTTGTGACCTCACTATCACAGACTTAGCTAGAATTGCCTAAGTCGTGAGGCACCCTTGCGGCCAAGACGCGAACTTAACTTATGTTGCCTAAGTCGCAAAGCACCCTTGTACCAACTTCTCGGACTTAGCGGGGATTACCTAAGTCTTGACGCACCCTTGCGATATGCGTCCACAAAGGTTAGCCAATTTGCAACCTCACTCAGGTCCCGAAGTACCTGTAAAAGAGAAAGTTGATTAGTTCGAAGAACGAGCGACAGACAAGTCCCGACGTCTCACGAAGAGGGAAGTTTTACAAGCAATTCAACGAGCATCTCGTGCATGAGAGAAAACAGAGAAATAAGGAAAACAAGGACTTTAGCAGGTTGAACGAACAGCTGCAAGTCCACAAACAACTGCTCACCGAGTGCCGGGCGCGAAGGCAAGTTCCCGTTAAGAAAACATGTGAACTTATGAAGATTGTTCAACGCCCGACAATATACCGAAGCCCCATCCAGCCCTGTGCCACCCAGGGGGTTCCAGGGTGCTGAGATGGCTAACATTTCACGCGCTGCATCGGGTTGCAGAAAACAGCCCGCGGCACGCGAAAATTGAGCCATTTTGGGGTATTTTGGCCGGGCGTGGTGAGCAGTCGCACTGTGCACTACAACCTGTTCGAACATGTAATTTTACAAGCAAAAATACACAAAACCAAGGCAAAACAAGCTACCATGTCTCTGTTCAAGTATGCAAAAGCGATGAACGGTTCGTTGAACGAAGTTGTTGCAAGTGCGTGACGACCGTTCGTGACATTCTCCCCCACTTAAACTGTCGACGCCCTCGTCGACGCTTGTTGGTAGTTGTTGATAATTGCTTCTTCATGTCGTAGGGCGTCTTCGGGCTCCCAACTGGCTTCAGTTCAGGGAAGCTTTCGCCACTTCACCAAGTACTCGGTCTACTCAGCTCCATTGGGTAGCTTTATCTTGCGATCCGCCAGAATGGTTTCAACTCGCTTCTCGTAGGAGACTCTGGTGGGGGGTAGCCGAGTTAGAACACTTCGGGAAGCATCTTATGGATCTGAGTGGAAGGCTTTCAAGTTGCTAGTGTGAAAAACATTATGAATTTTGAGCCACGCCGGCAACTGCAACCTGTAGGAGACGTTGCCCACCCTATTGATAATTAGGAAGGGCCCTTCATACTTGCGCACCAATCCTTTGTGTACTTTGTTCCTAAAGAATTGGAGTGATGCTGGTTGGAGCTTCACCAACACCAAATCGCCGACTTTGAACTCTTGCGGTCGCCTTCCGAAGTCGACCTACTTCTTCATCTTTTTGGTCGCCTTTTCCAAGTAAGTCCGCGCAATATCTGTATTTCGATGTCATTCTTTAGCAAAGTGATATGCTGACGGACTACTCCCAGTGTATCCAATAGCTAGGGTGTGAGGAGTCGACGGTTATTGTCCTGTAATGATCTCTAAGGGGCTCTTGTTGGACGCAGAGCTCCACTGCAAGTTGTAGGAGAATTTGGCCATGTCCAACAGCTTCACCCAATCTCATTGGTTGGCACTCACGTAGTGCCGAAGATATTGCTCCAGGAGCGAGTTTATCCTTTCAGTTTGGCCATCTGTCTGGAGGTGGAGGCTTGTGGAGAAGTATAACTTAGACCCCAACAATTTGAATAGCTCAGTCCAGAATCGTCCTAGGAACCGAGCGTCTCAATCACTGATAATATTGTGCAGGACTCTCCAATACTTCACCACATTCTTCATCGTCAGCTTGGCCGCCTCCTCTGCTGAACGGTGTAGGGGCGCAGCAATGAAAGTTGCAAACTTTGAAAATCGATCGACCACTACGAGTATCGATCCCAGTCCCCCTACTATCGGCAAACTTAATATGAAGTCCAAGGAAATGCTCTCTCACGGCCTTTCTGGTACGGGCAACGGCTCCAAAAGCCCCACCGGCTTCCGCTGCTCCACCTTGTCTTGTTGGCAAGTGAGGCACATTCGAACATACTCCTCCACATCTGTCCCCATCTTCGGCTAGTAGAAGGCCCTCTCCACAAGAGCCAAGGTTCTATGAATGCTCAGATGTCCAACCCAAAGGGAATTGTGACACTCTCTTAAGAGTTCACGCCTCAAATTGTCCACTCGAGAAACATAAACCCTATTCTCTTTCGTGTAAACGAGTCCCTCCTGGACCCAAAATCGTCATGTCTTGCCTTCTTTGATGAGCTGCAATAGGGTTACTGCCTGGGGATCACTATACAGTCCATCCCTGATCCTAGAAAGGAAGTTGGAGTGCAACTGACTTGCTTGGCCTCTACCCTCCAATTGTATGGCGTTTACTCGCTCCACCTTCAGGCTCAATGCATCGACCACGACATTTGCTTTTCCGGGCTTGTACTCCATTGTCATATCAAACTCAGCCAAGAAGTCCTGCCATTGTGCTTGCTTTGGGGAGAGTTTCTTCTGAGTTTAGAAATAGCTCAAAGCGATGTTGTCTGTCCTCAACACAAATCGCGATCCCAGAAGGTAGTGCCACCAAACTCGTAGATAGTGGACCACCGCTGTCATCTCCTTCTCATGCACCGGATACCGCCGCTCGATCTCGTTGAGCTTGCGGCTCTCGTAGGCCACCGGATGACCCTCCTGCATGAGTACTCCCCCAATAGCGAAGTTTGAAACATCTGTATGGACTTCGAAGGGCTCCCCATAGTCCGGCAACTTGAGCACCGGTTCTTCCAACACAGCAGCCTTCAGATCTAGGAATGCAGCTTCACATTTGTCAGACCGCCTCCAAGGTTGCTCCTTCAGTAACTCCGTCAGTAGAGTTGCACGCTTCGAATACCCCGCTATGAAGCGTCGATAGTAGTTGGCGAAACCAAGGAAGGATCTCAACTCTAGCACCTTCTTTGGAGTTCGCCATTCCGCAATTGCTTGCACCTTTGATTGGTCCATCCGAATGGAGCCATCACCGATTCGATGCCCCAAACACACGATCTTCGTTTGAGCAAAGAAGCACTTCTCCCTCTTCACGAACAAAGTGTTCTCCTTGAGAACCTTGAAAATTATCCAAAGGTGCTCGATATCCTCCTCGAGCGTTTGGTTGTAGACGACGATATCGTCCAAGTAGACGACCACAAACTTATCCAAATACTCTTTGAATAATTGGTTCATAAGAGTGCAGAACGTGGCCAGAGCGATGGTTAAGCCGAAAGGCATCACCAAGAACTCAAACGCTCCATACCTAGTCACATAGGTAGTCTTCGCTTCGTCGCCTTCAGCAATACGCACCTGCCAGTATCCTGACCGGAGGTCGAGTTTGGAGAAATACTTGGCCTTGCCCAATTGGTCGAACAAGTTCGCGAAGAGTGGGATTGGATACTTGTTCTTCACCGTCACTTTGTTGAGGGCTCGATAATCGACGTATAGTCGGAGGCTCCCATCTTGTTTCTTTTGGAAGAGAACTGGAGCTCCGAATGATGCTTTAGAACTACGGATGAGACCACTGCTTAGCAGTTCATCTAACTGCTTTCTGAGTTCTGCCAACTCAAGAGGGGGCATGCAGTATAGTGGTCTCGTTGGAGGCTTCACTCTTGGCTCCAGCTCGATATGATGATCCACGCCTCTGCGTAGCGGTAAAGTCTTCGGCAACTCGGGTGGCATAACGTCTATAAACTCCTTCAGCACGTTATCCACCACAGCAGGTTCATGAATGGCCTTCTCGTCGAGTGGCTCTGGCTTTATGGCAGCCAGGAATGTTAATTCGCCTTTTCGTACCCCTTTCTTTAGTTGTAATGCCGATATCTGTTACGGTTCCCTGGTTCCCCTCTGAGAGACAGGAACCACATAGGGGTCGTCACCTTCCATCATACATAGGGAGTTTAGGAATGGCAATGGCATTGCCTTCGCTGCGTACATGAATTTCATTCTAAGAATCACTTGGAAGTCGTCGAGTGGCACCGTCATCATGTTAGTACTCCCGCTCCACGTTCCGATCTTGATGGGAACTCCCTTTGCCAACCCGGAGATTCGCTTGGCCTCCGAGTTCACCGCCTTCATTCGACTTTGGTTCTTCTCCAATATCAGCCTAAGTCGCTTTTGCTTCTCGATCAGCAATAAAGTTATGGGTAGCGCCCGTATCCACCAATGCACGGGTTGTTTGGCCATTGAGCTTAATGTCCACATACATCAGCTCACTACTCCCTGCTTTCAATGGCTTTTCCTTCATGTTCTCCCCCACTTGACCCCCCAATGCATTCAATAAACGCATTGCTCCCATTCGGGGACCCTACGACTCCTCATCGTCGCTGCTAGATTCTGAACTGCTTGAACTAAGGGCGACGGCTTTGTCCTTGTCTGATTTAGGGGGATGGATGGAAGCTGTTAAAGCATTGAGTGCATGATTCTGTGGGCACAAGAAGCATCCGCCAGGTTTCGGGGCCTTACCTTATGAGCTTGGCCCTTTATGGGAACTCTTCTTCCTCTGTTCGCCTCCGGGCTCCTTCCCTCGAGAATATTTTGGAGGGAGGTTTCCTGAAGATTGCCTTCTTTTTCCCGGGTCCTCAGAGGAAACAAAGTCGGTGAGCTTTTCTGCGGCAGCAATTGCCCCGATCACATCGGAGACATTCCTTCGATGCAGTTCTTATTGAGCCCATGGCTTCAAACCATCGAGGAAGCTGAATAGCTTATCCTTCTCGGACATGTCCTGTATGTCCAACATTAGCACAAAAAATTGCTTCACATAGTCATAGATGGAAGTACTTTGGCGGAGTTGTCTCAACTTCCTCCTTGCGACGAACTCTGTGTTCTCGAGCAGAAACTGAGTTCTCAACTCTCGCTTTAAGTCCTCTTATGTGTTCACCCGACACCGACCTTGTTGGATCTCCTCCCAACGGGTTCGCCACCAAAGTTTTGCATCCCCATTCAAATACATGGTTACTATCGAAACTTTGGTTTCTTCCGAATCAGGCCTCGTAGCTCGAAAGTATTATTCTATGTCGAACAGGAAATTCTCAATCTCTTTGGCATCTCGAGCACCTTCATAACAATGCGGCTCGGGAGCCTTTAAGTTTTGTGGCGGCGCAACGTGGGTATTTCTTCCTCTCGCATTCAGTGCCCTTGTGAGCATAGTCACCCTGGAAGTAAGTTCTGCTACGACTTCCTGCAGATGTTGCACGGAGTCTTTGGTGTCGTCCGACAGTCGATCAACTAAGGCCTCAACCTTGTCGATTCGGGATTCAGCTTCTTCTTGCGAGCTCTCTACCCAAAGAAGCCTTTGTTGGCCTTGGTAGAGTTCCTCCAAGCTCGCTTCAAGAACATCCAAGCGAGTTTCCACCGCTGTGAGTCTCTCCTTATGGCTCTTCTTCACGATTGGCGCTCCAGATTGTGCCTCCTCCGCTAGCGAAGAGTAGCCAATTTCTCGCTCATCATGTTCGCTGCCACGATCCTCCAAAGCGGCTCCAATGACATAAGAGCGAGTTTGCATTTGCAGCCCACCTGCGGCTGCTTGGGGCAAAGGTCAAGTTTGCCCCGCCCAGCTTGATTCGCCACGATGCTTTGTCATGGCGAAATTGCGAAGTTCCTTCGCTGCTTACTCGAATTGCTTACCCACTCTGATACCACAATGTCACGGACTTAGCTAGAATTGCCTAAGTCGTGAGGCACCCTTGCAGCCAAGACGCGAACTTAGATTGTGTTCCCTAAGTCGCGAAGCACCCTTGGGCCAACTTCTCGGACTTAGCTGGGATTGCCTAAGTCTTGACGCGCCCTTGCGATATGCGTCCGCAAAGGTCAGCCAATTTGCAACCTCACTCAGGTCCCGAAGAACCTGTAAAAGAGAAAGTTGATTATTTCAAAGAACGAGTGATGGACAAGTCTCGACGTCTCACGAAGAGGGAAGCTTTACAAGCAATTCAGCGAGCACCTTGCGTACATGAGAGAAAACAGAGAAATGAGGAAAACAAGGACTTTAGAAAGTTGAACGAACAGCTACAAGTCCACAAACAGCTGCTCACCGGGTGCCGGGCGTGAAGGCAAATTCCCGTCAAGAAAACGTGCGAACTTGTGAAGATTGTTCGACGCCCAACAATATACCGAAGCCCCATCCAGCCCTGTGCCACCCGGGGGGTTCCAGGGTGCTGAGATGGCTGACATTTCGGACGCTACAGTGGGCTGCAAAAAACAGCCCGCGGTACGCGAAAACGGAGCCATTTTAGGGCTTTTTGGCCCGGCGCGGTGAGCGGTCGCACTGTGCACTACAACCTATTCAAACATATATTTTTACAAGCAAAAACACACAAAACCAAGGCAAAATAGGCTGTCATGTCTCTGTTCAAGCATGCAAAAACGACGAACGGTTCATTGAACGAAGTTGTTGCGAGTACGCGACGACCGTTCGTGACATCGCGGTAGAGTGAGTCTTCTTCAAAGGAGAATTAGATCAGAACACTTTTCTATCAGGATGTAAGGCTATCCTTAACACTACTTTCCAAGTCATGGAAGGGAGTGATGAATTGCTGTTGAAATTTGACCTCAAGGGCAAACCCACTTGAAGAGTTCTCAACAGTTATCGAGAACTTGATGAGGGGAAGGAGAAGCAGAACGGTAAGCATATCTTGTGGAACCTCCCAATTCCCCTAGGGAAAAGACATTTTGATTGATGCCATTGCCTCTACAACTTGAAGCTTCCCTTGAGGAGTCTTTCCTTATGCAAGATGCAAAAGTATTATCCACTTATTTAATTGATTTACATGTATTAACTATATAAAAATCTTAGGAGAAACTTAAAGAACTACATGATAAAAAAAAATGATGGTATGTCTACTTGGTGTTAGAAAAATCTTCATCCGGCTGATGTTGATAAGCACTCTCCAATTAGAGGCTTTATCACGAGGTGAGTTATGCTTACAAAATTTCATTTCCTGTCAATAAATAAATGTGTTCAACCATAGTACACGCAGAAAGTAAAAAAGGTTAACATAGATCTAGTATATCTGAAGATTAGTCATAAGGAAAATCTTTCTTCATCATATGAATAAAGACGAAAAACTTATTCTTCCTTTTTTTTTTTAGATGTTTATAATTATTGGATTCCACAAGTGCCTCATCTGCTATCATAAAATCTGTGGTTGCAGTGATACATTTTGCTTAAGATACATGGTTTCTCTACATTCCAAAGGAATTGAATATTGGTAAGAATGGATCACTTATTTAGAAGGATATATCCAATGCTCGGTAATAAAACCCAAACTCTTGTCATGTATTGCTTAATTATTTACAAGAAAAGAGTGTTTCATAAACATAGCTTTGTTTGTGAGAAAGCCTATTTGGAAAGAGTGCTCATCACCACTAATCAAAGGTTTAAAATTTTTGTAACACCAACTCGATTGTGTATTATCACTATTTAAAATAATTTGCCAATTTGGACCTAGTTAACCCTAACTTGTCATGGAACTCAAACTGACAAGCCTAGTGATGCTTTTAGCCAGGTGAGACACATGTTATGATATCTTAAAAAAAGCCAATTTTGTTAATATTCTCCAGTTCCATTTTGTGATGAAAGAGGTAGTGGTACCATTTTTGTGATGAAAGGGAGGACCTTATTACTATAATAAGAAGGTACTAAAATTTTACAAGATATACTACAATGAAGTCATTGTCAACTGCAAACGTAATTTCAATCTCATCATATAGGAGATTCACTCCCATTATACTAATCCATAATCAATTTTAAAGGGTCATATTTTGTGAAGCCAGATCTACAGTATGTGTTATTATAATAAGACCTCATATTGCTCTTCCCGTCTGTACAGGTGTGGTCACTTAGAGATATCAGCTTCCGACTTTGAAACTATATCTTGTATGAAGGTTTTATGTTGCTAACCAAATAAAAAGGTCATCTTCATGAGTGACTAATACTTAGGGGAGAGCAAATGTCCTTGGAGGATCAAAATCATTGTTTGGAATTGTAAATAAATGTCCAGGTACTTTGGCATTTATAATTTTGGACATATACATATAATATAATGTAAAAACAAATAAGCCAATGTTGTAGTCAATGAATCTTGCGTCTTAGTGTCATTTTTCCTTTTGGACTTCTTGTTGAAGCTTACAGTAAAGTTCTTATTTTGTGTAGAAAAATATTTCCTATCCATCAATGATCCCTTTTGTTTAGTTAGTTTTAGGATCCTCTATCAAAGTACATATAAACAACAGTAGCTAAATTGAGAGACAGTAAAAAATAAACAAATAATGATTTAAGTGAAATTGAGGCTGTTTCTCAAAGCATCAAGGATGGCTGGCACATGCCAAGGAATTGACAATGATAAAAACACAACTTTTTGCATTTGATGCAATAGAAGAACCAAGTAACAAGTAAGGTGAGAACAAGAAATATCACTATTATGAATGACATTTTAAGAAACGAATTATCCAGAAAGAAAATATATTTATGGCAAATAATAAATGGTTCATGAGGATACAAGGATTCATTTTAAGGACTTTAATTTTTCCCAGGCCGACCATACCAGCCAGACTGGGCATGAACCAGTATGTGGACCGCCACATTTCGGCTGGTCCGGTCCAATTTAAAGGAAAATAAAGAACTTTTATTAATGCCGATGCCCATTAGGGCTTGCCAAACGTGAGCCTCCCTAGCTTAAGCATCATTGCCTTACCACGGCACCCATCCACCCATTGCCTCCCTCTTGGCTACCAATTCTCTTCTTAATTTCCTCTTCTTCATCCATCGCCCTTCCTCCTCTTCTTCCTCTTCCTTCTTCCTCCCACCCTCTCCCTGCCCCAGCTGATGGGTACCATGATACATTCCATTCTACTGCCGATATGCTGGAATGGACTAGACCTGTACCAATATGGCCATGGACCAACACCAGTTTGGTACCTAAAATTGGAAACCTTAATTCATATACTGTAGCTACCAGGTTAGCTTGCTACGAACATGCCTAGCATAACAAGATGCATCTGTTCTAAAGAAAAAACAATTTACGTCAAAGTTATTTTTAGGATGATATAGTTACCCGGATCATTTTATTCATGATGTCATGAATAGTGGTTTTGATGATCAGCACCTCCCTCTTAGTTTCTGCAATATGCAAAACTCACAGTGATTTACATATAAAATGAGATACACATGAAAAAAGGTGCAGATTTCATACCATCTAATTCTACAACTTTGTCAAGTGCCTTAGCAGATCCTCTATTAAGAAGGCGAAATGTACTTTTCCGACCAACATATTTTGTGTAGTTCTGAGATATTGGAGAGGGGAAAGAAAAACTTCTAATAAGAGAAGTACATACCACTGTGACAAAGTAGGAGAAGTATTCATTAAACCTGGATGGGAGCTCCATTTTCTCTAACAACAGCATCATAGCCATCTATTTCTTTTCCAAAATTTGTTTTTAGAAGATCCCCAGAGTTACCAACAACAGCACATCGTCCAAATTGCTTGGGCACAAAAGGTGGTGTTTCTGGAAGTACTAAAGAAAGTTTTTCCATGCATAATGTCCTATTCTTGCACCGATCACTAGAACAGAAAATGAGAAGGTTCCACTTGTGTGATCATTAGCAATTTCTTGAAATAAAGTTTTCCTCAATTGGAGCACCTAATACAGGCGAAAAGATGAAGAATGTACTATAACACAGCTTTTTTAGCTGAATCAAGCTGGACAAATTGTACTCACAGTTGTATTCCTTTGTTGATCCTGCGCCATGCATATTCCTCCCATCCGTTTGGCAAAGCATCAATAAACTCTTTTGTGAGTATGGAAGAACTATTGCGAACCTACAAAAAAGTTATCAAGTATTTATTTGAACCAGAAGCAAGCAAATTGTCCACAGGTCATTATACCTAAAACCATTATCAGCTCGACCACACACAATAGATGATATATCCAGGTAAGGGAAAAAAAAAGCCTAGTAGAACTGAAATACATATACCCTACAGGATTTCCAGCATGTCTAAACTATAATATATTGATTTCATTTTTAAACTTCCTAGAAAGGTTTTTAATGCTGTTGGTAATTACTGACAGAGCTAACATCGGCATTTGGACCACCCCTTACAAAGCGGTACTCTAGTTCATATCGGGCATGCTGCCCAGTAAAACATGAATATTAATCAAACTTTCTGGTTTTCATTTTGGATCCTCTGTTACTAGGTGGTCAGCAGCCCCTATAACTTTTCATCCAAACAATAGCATGCTTTTCGCTCCTCATTTTGAGTTGTAAAACAGTTGGTTCTCTTCTTGGGAAGCTTTCTTTCCCAAAGATTTCAAGTTTCAATCTCAAGGAAATGAGGCCTTTTACACCCAACTAAGGTATAAAATCTTTGACTTGAGCTTTTTCTCCACTTATTTGATTTTTTAATGCCTTGATTCGTGTTTTTTTTGTGTTATTCATGCTTGGATTGATATTGCTTGCTTCTCTAGATCTATATATTGTTTTCCTTACATATCTTATTTAAACAAGGATGGTTGACGAATCCATGATAATCTAGCATAGATACACTTAAATTTAAATCAGGTCTATGTAGATCTAGCCAAAATGCATATGTATCCCAGTTGCATAGATCTAGAGTAGATTTGACCTAGGGTACCATGGATCCAAGCAGGACCCTTTCAGACCCAACCTACATTCAAGTAGATCTAAGCTAGATCAGATATACATAGGCTATATTTGTATGAATCTGGCTAAGATCAACAAATCCAGATTAACCCTGCATGGATATAAGCTACATCAGCATGAATCTAACCTGGGTCAGTATATCATGTGCTAATATTAACATTTTCAGAATTGTATTTTTCAAAAATGGTTCATAATAGATTTTTCATATGTGTTGATTCATTATCAAAGAACTATATGAAAAATCGAGTTTAAGAGGGTTTGAGTGTGTCAGAAACTAGACACAGCCAATCTGGTTGGTACCTGCACATATTAATTCATAGGAATGTTGGTATGGTATGGTATGGTATGGTATGGTACCATTCCGATCAATAAGCAGGACCAGTACTGAATTGAGATCCAAAACCTTGTTACCAAGTATTATTGAGTGGATCACAGAAAAGCATAATTTGTTTATTCTCTTGGATGATGAACAATTTCTGATGCTCTACTTTTGACAAAAACGACAAATTCACCTGCTCCCATGTAGCAACTGCTTCACAAAGGTTGAAATCAAATGATAAGCCTTCAAGTTCTCCAGTTTTCGGATCTCTCTATAACAATATTTTAGAAATATATCAGATACTGATGGATTTCAATAATCTAGCTAAAATATCAAATAACACCAGCTCAGATGAACAAATAAATCATGTATATGCTCATTTATATTCCTCTAAAAATCATCATTAAAATAAGTTCTTTTAAATTTTAAATTATAAATTATTTATGAACAAATATGAAAGTCACACAGGATCTCTAAGATGGATAAATGGCATGAAAATGAAACACAGAATGATAAAACTGTTTATCTATCAGAAATAGGCTGATTCCTTGGGTTCCATGACAAGAAGGAGACCACCATATGAAGACAGAACTGTAAAAATTTAAAGATGGTTCTAGCATGCTTCTTTGCACAGGTAAGGTAAGATAGTTAACTCAGATTTAGGAAGAGAATAAATGGTTGAATGAGAAAATGGTCCTTGATTGCTGGAGGATGTTATACGATAGATGAACGAAAGGATCCATGTAGTGGACCAAAATAGTTCAAATACAAGTGCATTTTTTCTTCTTATGATTCTTTAAAGTTCAACAAGTTTTTCTTTAACAAGCAATCTATTATCAAAAAACAAATTATGAAATGCACAAAAATGTTTAGCAAACTGTCAAGGATGAGCAAGTAAGACAAGAAGACCAACAGCTTCACAGAACTAATTGAATGAACCATGCCCCTTGGAAAAATTTACAAAGAAAAATATAACGTATTTTACAAAATAAAAGTTTCATTGATGGAAAGTTTGAATGGTCCTTTCAAGTTTGACAACCTCCTAATGGATCAATTTCTTGACTTGCTTAAATGAAATGACTATCGCAGAACAACTAAGGTTGTATAATGCTTCACAATCATATTTCATACATGGTACAGAATTTTGTTCCCGACTTGTTTAAAGATGATGAAGGAAATACTTCAATTATTGGATACAGAAAACAAACTCACCCACTTTGGCACTGTATCTCTAGGGTACTGAATTGTGACATGACAATAATCCTGGCTGATCAGAGCTTGCAATCCTAAACCTTTAGCATCCTGCATTTTCAAAGGATAATGGTCAGTTATGGAACATAACAGGAATCTGCAAATTGTTCTAAGATATTCGTTTGCTATTTTACTAATATCAACAAGTACTACGAGTTGCTACGAAAAACCACTTAGAAGCATAAGGAGGCTTAAGTTGTATTGGCCTAAAAGCCATCTGAAGGATAGTTTGTAATAAGCACTTATTGTTTGGATGATGCTTGGAGAAAGGTTTGAAATTTCTCTTCCACATTCATATTTACTGATGGAATTTAATGTGTTTACCTATCATTGTAGTCTCACATGTAGGGAGGACAAAAACTTGTAATTTTTCCCATCCATAGCACCTACCAGGCCTAGCATAGATACGTATCACAAGCAATTCTATCGCACAATATGTGTTATTTGAATTGGCATGGTGTTAGTTGAATAGGATGGTCAGCCATACCTTTTCTATTTTGCTTTTTCATTATTGATTTTGTTGTGCTTGGTGGCCAGAAAAACCATTCAGCCATGCAAAGGCACATAGTAGCTAGTCATCTAATGGATTATTATCTTAACATAGCTTAGACTTAGAGGGTTGGACATCAAACATTATATTACCAACTATGATTGCAACAATAATATGACAACTTAAGCAGCCATCAGCTGAGATTATGAAGCTCTTTCTGCCTCCACTCAATTCTGAATTATAATGCTTTATGTAACAATAATTAACTATTTCTCTCCATCCAACGATATCACAATCCTATAATGGGTGAAACACAAGAATTAATAAAATAAATTGACCTCATATAGAGGATCACTAAAATTGTTTTTCGATGTACAGTGGCAGCTATCCAACCAACAGAATTACTTGTGCCTGAGAAGTTTTCATCTATTGTATCCATGGCCAAAAACCATAAAGAATAGATGGAAGACTAATAATTTTCATGAGAAGAGGTTGCTATTGTATCTCCTAAGAGACTAGATCCATACATAACAATATTTGAATGGTATATTAGGAGTGGGCCCATCCACGATGAATGTGTGTTTTTTACAAACAAATACATTCAAACCATAGAATCCTAGTGTTGTAACTTATTTGAAACATCAACAAGGATAAAAATTAGTTCTAACATCCATGATCCAACCTCAGTGGAATATAGAGTAAAAAAAAATGTCTAATCACATTTATATCTCTAGAAGACAAAAGAAATTTTGTTTGCTTCTATTAGTGAATTTTCAAGAAATTTTTTATGAATTTCGAACTAGTAACTATTGCAAAGTATCATCCACCAGTATTTCTGACACTTCAAATCAAGATTTGCGATTTCGAATCGTATCGCCCGTACCGGCCGGTACATACCGGTATGTCACGGACTTAGCTGGTTTTGCCTAAGTTGTGCGGCACCCTTGCATGTCCGTCCGCAAAGGTCAGCCTCCCCAAAACCTCCTATAGTCCCTTAGGACCTACAAAAGAGAAAACGGGTTAGAGAAAGCGCCTCACTCGGGATTCACAAGCAATCATTTCAAAAAACACTTCATAGCCAATGCAAATTACAAACAGACTTTACAAGCTCTAAATGGTCGCACAACAAAGGATCCAAAATGATCCACTACAGACCGAAATCTTACACAAGTGTCCATATGACACAACCTTTATTTACAAGCCTAAAATGGCCACCAAACCCAATTAAATTAGGATTGTTAAGCTGTCAACCGTCCCTCTACATGTTGTGCAAAGCATGAATAAACCAAAAGACACGGACATACATAAGCATTACATAAAATACTATGTTTACAGTTTTGTCCTACCAGTCGGCTCGTGAACCGGTACGCGAACCGCTCGCTACCGGGCAGTCCGCCCGAAACAGCCCCATATCGGACGTTTACAATTTTGTCCTACTAGTCGACCCGTGAACCGGTACGCGAACCGCTCGTTATTGAGCAGTCCGCTCGATATAGCCCTGTATCGGATGATATGGGGCTGTTTCGGGCGGTAACGATCGAAATTTTGACCGTTACCATCTGCTACCGGGTGGTATCAGCTTGGCTGCGACTTGGCTGTGGCGAGGTTAAGGGAGAAGCGTCGAAGAAGGAAGAAGAAGGAGAGGGCGTTCAAAGAAGAGGGAGAATTGGGAGAACCTTGACATGAACTTGTTTCCATGCCTTTTCTCGATCCCGATTCGGTGCCACCCTCCCTCGACGATCCTGATCCAGGAGATAACGACAAGAAGAGTCGTAAAGAGGAGGATCTAGAGGTGTGAGAATCAGGGGAGGCGGCGACTAGAGCAGCGGAAGAGGCAGTCTCCTTCATCGCCTCGTTTGCGACTCTGCAACCTCCTTCGCCGAAGGCCAGAGACGTCTATGGCCTTCAACATCTTTGCTGCCTTCTTCGCTGAATGCCACAGACGAAGCAACGAGGAGAAGGAGGCGACGTCGCCGAGGCTGCATACGTCTTTTTTAAAATATTTTTATATTATTTTTTATATTTTATATATTAATTATATATATTTATTTAGGCATACCACTCGGTACACCCTAGCGTATCACTCAGTATGCTGTACCATACCATACCGAGCAAAGCTCGGTACATCGATATGGTACAAAATTTCAATCCTTGCTTCAAATACTATAGCATAATTATAAGTAGAGAGGCTTGTGTCAACCTTCATACAACTGTCTTCATGAACATCACTCTGAGACTTGAGTTTTAGTGGTTACATCAATCTGAGACTTGAATTTTAGTGGATACATCAATCTGAGACTTGAGTTTTAGCAGTTACATCAATCTGAGACTTGAATTTTAGCGGATATATCAATCTGAGACTTTGAGTTTTAGCCGTTACATCAATCTGAGACTTAGCGGTTATATCAATCTGAGACATGTTTTAGCAGTTCAACAACAATTTCTAAATTCTCAGTCAACTCCAGCACTATCAAGCAAAATCTAGGCAGAATTGCATCTTTCCTATATATCAAGCAATAAAAATTTTGTCGCTATCTCAGAATCAGGACGACAATATTACATTTTTGCAGTTAGAAAGTTCAAGCCAAGGAAAAAAGAATAGAAGACACGCATAGAAAATATTGCATTTTCGAAATGTAAAATTCCACTTAATTTGTATACTAATTCGCACAGTAATCGTAGATGAATAACAAAATTATTGTAGATGAATAAGGAGAAACGTATAACACTCACCACGCATTTCTTAAAGCCACTCTGCAGTGCCCTCAACGCGCTCCGATCATCATCCGTAACCGTAAACCTATCATCTACAAAGAAAGGAAGCAAAGAGAAATGAACAAGAAGAAAGGAACAAGAACAGAAGAATAAAGGCATGAAGATCCGCCGACCCAAGCCCCCTAGGAACTAGAAAACTATAGTGGCGGAGCACCGAGGGCTCACAGGGATTGGAGAGTCCGACGATGTAGATGAGGATCGCAGCGACACTCGACGCGAGAGCAACCAGCAAACCCAGCTGCAAGATCCGCATCTGCTGGCGGAGATGACGCTGCTGCTGCTGCTGCCGCCGACGACGACGACGACGGTTTGATATAGCAGCGCTGAGGTTCTCAGATCAAATTCAGGGGATTGGTCGAAAGCACTTGCGGATCTGATATTCAGATCTCTTTCTCTCTTGCTTACAGCATCAGAGCGGGAGTGGGAGAGGCACCAGAAGGGAATGGAGGGATAGAGGTTTCGACCGCCAGCTTCGTGGGCTTCGGTCGCGTTGTGCTATCTAATCAACAGTACCAGGTCTTGTTATATGGGCCGGGGCGGGCCGTCGCCGGTCTAAAGTGAAAAAGCCGCGGGGGGGTGTGTTGAGTTTGTAAGGTTTGAGAAAATGTCAAACGGGAAAGTACTATTAATAAATATTAAACATAGATGACAATTCAAGATAAAATGCAAATGATAAATATATAAAACTCGGGAAAACACTTCTTCTAACAAAGCCAATCTACAATCAAATGAGTTAGAGATGCTGAGAGTGAAATTACTCCAAATGCAGTAGACTCAATTAACTTGTAACTTGATTCCACCCCTCTCTGGAGAACTAAACTAAAATGTCATGTGATGTGCTTTTGATCTGTTTGGATATCAATTACATTGTCTGATCTGAACGAATAATTAGTATATTAATTTGATGGGTTTAAATGAATGCTTGAATCCAATATCGATTTTTTACATTTTTATGTTTTCTTGAGGACACTAGTAATCTCTCTCTCTCTCTCTCTCTCTCTCTCTCTCTACAGAAGCATGTGCCAAAACCACAATATGCCATTTTGAAGTTTAAACATTAATATATTTAGTTGAATCTCGGATTTTGACGACGAAACTAATTGATAGTATTTATTATTTGATCTGTATTTTGAGTGATACAGGAAGTTTCGATCAAGGAGAGACAATTAAAACCAAGAAAAATTATATTGGGCCGGAGAGAAACATGTCAGAAGATGGGATGTCGAGCCGAATTATCGATCGACATATCGGCAAAAGGCTTCAGGTCATGGGTTCGGGTATCAGGCCAAGAAGAGCGAAAATTGTACTAAGAAAATCAGAGTTACGGAGGTCAACTAGCCGATTGGACAATAGGCCGCAAGAGAGGACGATGCGCCGAAGAATCGGACGAAGCGTCGATAAACCAATGACATGCTAGACAAACTTTGTAATAATTGTCTAGATCAAAGTAGGTTTTAAGTGTGCAGGATTAACTACGTAGCAATCAAGGCATAAAGCAAAATGAAGTTCCGGAGTCGAGAACGAGATTTCGTTGGGAGTTCGAGAGTTCGTTGGAAGTCCGGACGTTCATCTGAAGTTCTACCGGAATTGACCGAGAAGTCCAAGAGCTTACCAAAGAAGCTCATCAGAACTCGCCAAGAAGATCATTGTGAAGTCCAGGAGCTTGCTGGGAGTCCGCTGGAACATTGTCGAGAGATCGTCGAAGGTTCACCGGAAGTTCGCCAAAAGCTCGCTAGAAGAAACCTAGACTTACCGAACTTATTTAGCTTAGTATATGCCTTAAAATTCGTAGTTAGTACATAATTGGGTTGAAATTGGGCCAAGTCAATTATTGGCCAATTGGGCCCAAGTTTGAGCTATGTTGGGCCAAGTGAAAAGGCACAAACAGTGACCCAACAGGTGAAACCATCGTGATATAGTCTCCGAGACTTTGTTAGGCGGTAGTACCGTCCAAACAATCTCCGAGAGACTATCAGGCAATGGTATCGCCTAGTGGTAGGGTATTAGGGGGTGATACCGCTAGGACCCGGGAAAACCGGAATGAGACATTTTTAGGCTCCAAATTTTAATCCACTTGAAACCTATAAATACACCTCTCATCCCTAGTTAACACACACACAACTGAGATTAAAAAGAAAAGAAAATACTGTTGTAATCTTGTGTGAACTCCTCTCAAACTCTAAGTATTAGTCTTGTTTAAGATAGGAGTGAAGGGGGTTATAAAGGTCACACCTGAACCTGTCAAAAGGATAATCGAATTGTAAAATGATAGTTGATCTTCGCTCAAATATTGTTAGTGGAAGTCGATGGTCTCGACGGAAGAGGAATCGATGGAATAGATGTAGGTCACGACGACCGAACCACTATAAAATGGTTTGCATTTCGTTTTGAGCAATTTACCTTTACTGCAAACTGATTTACATTCTTATTACTTTCACTACGCTCCCATATGCTTTCAAGTTAATATCTTTACGAAACGATTTTCGTCGGAATCAGATTTAATCAAAATGAAGATTTTTGAAACCGATAATTTTTCCGCTGCACTAATTCACCCTCCCCTCTTAGTGCCGACTCGTTCATAATAATTTTCACTTACTAGTGAAAAAATCATACATGTAAACAAGATATCTTAAGAACAGCGTTTTCTATATATCCCAGTGTAGCAAGATGAAATGTTTTGGAAAAGTAACTATTACCGGGGACAGCAAAATAATGCATGAAGGAGAAAACTATCTTCGTGATCCTATAAGAAATCTTGAGTTTATATAAATGATATATATATATATATATATATATATATATATATATATATATATATATATATATATATATATATATATATATATATATATATATATAAACTCAGAAATCAGTTTATGTTCATCAGGAACAAGAAGGCTGGGCAGGCAAACAAGTGCTAAGAGATTCTGACAGCAAAAAGGCATTTAAACGAGTATGCTAACAGCAAATCAGGAACACTGAAGGCAATCAAAAGTGAACAGGGAGGGCATATGACATCTCATTGAAACTTTCCTGAACAAAAGCCAAATATAAAAGAATCTACATAAGCTAAGAAAGAAACAAAGATTACAAAGAGAAGTGCATTCTGTTATAGAATGTTGAGAAATCAAAGCACAAATTTTCCTCCAATACAACGCCATAAAAACAGAAACTTAAACAAGACACAGAAAGGTGAAAGGAGACTTTTTCACTTTCATAATCCAGAGAGCATATTAGAGAAACATGTAAACAAGAATTTACACAGATCAAAACAAGTTCAACAAAGTCATCCAACAGATTCTGATGTGCATCACTTTGAAAGTTTATAGTACAAATTGTCAAAAACAAAAAAGACATTCACTACAGTTAAATTTTAGATAAAATTTCTTAAACAGATGATACTCCCTGCTTGTTTTGACCCTTCTGGTCAAGTTACACGTACATCCCACATCCTACCTTCAACATAAGTCACAGAGACTTGCCTATACTACTGAATCAAATTAGCACACCGATGGTATCTCAGGTAAATTTCATAAACACCATCTATCATGACATTATTATAAACAAAAACACTTCTATTATCCATAGCTGAATGAAAAAAGAATTTCCTCTCGTCAGGAAAAAATGGATAAATTTTGTGATCAATGGGTAGAAGAGGATGACAAGGAGCCAACAGAGTGGAGGATGATGGAAGTGAGGAGAAGAGAGGGACAGGAGAGGAACTAAGACAGAAGAAAGGAAAGAGTGACATAAAAGTTTGTAACTACAAAAAGAAAGTCTTTTTATTATTAGGCCTGTAATGAATGTATCAAATGGTCAAAGGGGAATACTTTACAGGAATATCATTTTAAGGTTGACAAATGTCTACGAAAGATATCACGACATCAGAAAATATAGGGTCCATGATGTAATTATTTATCGTGTGAATCATATAATCAATAAAGCATGTAGTTTTGTGCATTTCACTAAAATGTTCCAATTAGTTGTTGAAACCAAGGTTTACATTTTGTCTGAACTGTTACATGCAGATCAGTATTTAGGGGTTCGAGCATAAACTGGTATGCAAAACACTCCGTCTTACACTTACCACTTGGTAAGCCTATTAAATTGAGCTTACCAACAACTTTTAAACTTTTTTTTTTTAATTTAGGTTACCCCTCACCAGCCTCTCTTCCTCTTATCATGACCTAGTATAATGAGATAACCAACCCAGTCGGATTTTTATCACTATGCCAATACTAAGTCGGGTTTTTATCATGACCTAGTATAATGAGATAACCGACTCATTAACTTTTTGAACCTAAACCATTTACCCGAAATGCTTAAGTTCAATTTAATAGCAGAACCCCTATGAGCCTCTTTTAAATTAATTTAAGACTTTCCCACCTCGAATGTGGGAGCAAACAGCGTACTACATAAATATAGTAGGATCTGTTTATCTTAAAATTAAATTAGATTCAAGCCGATAGGAATGATATCGGTTGTCATTAGATTAAAGTAAGAATAGATACTTCTAGATAGAACCATTAGTATAAAGTTCTGACTTTATTACCTTTCGCCACCTTGGCCTAAACCATATATTATCTAAACTTAATAACATGGGGAGCATTATGAAATGGGAAAATTTTCTAATTTCATAGCAAAAGTGCCCCTTTGCTACGAGGAAAGAAGAGAAATAAGTGAGATGTTTTAAGAATGTGGAAGAGGAGTGGGAAAAGATTCTAATTTCTTAGCAAAAGTGCCCCTTTGCTATGAGGATAGAAGAGAGACAAGTGAGATGTATTAAGAATGTGGAAGAGGATTGGAATGAGAGGGAGCTGAATCTATCTTCAGAAAACCATTTTTATTAATTAAATTAACTTTAACCAAATGAGGTTTGTTTAACTTATACTACGTTAAAAAAAGTCACTTTCAAAATGACAGGCTCCATATAAGATAAGATTTCTTACACAAATAAGATCTTATCAACTAACACTTCAATCCATCTGAAATTATATGATCTAACTCCAAAGAACTGCAAATAATTTTGAATCTGATGTAGACTCAAACTTGTATATTTGATTCTGCCATGAAAAAATTAGAACCAAATACAAAGTGTAGGACAAAAGGTGAATTTAATTGTATCACCATGACTCAAGATAATCCTAGCTAGATCAAATTACCAGTGTCTTATGTCAACTTCTTTGGTTCTGCAAATACCAAAGTAGTTAACAGATGCAAGTTTCCTAGTACCCTTGAGCCTTTCGCTCTTCTGTTCAAAAGATGAACTGTTCATTCTTTAGTTCCTAGTTTATAGTTATCAGCACTACAAGTTTCCCATTGTTACCTCAAACCAACCATGGTCCAATAATGGAAAAAGGGGCACATAATACATTCGAGACTATTCCTGACACAGTGCTTCTACAAAAAGATAAAAACAATATAACCTGTTATGAGCATCAAAGCTATGAGGAGGATTAGGACTAATAGATAAGTATAAGGTGTGATGATTGTCATAAGATATGATATCAACCAATGATTCATGTACAAAGACCATGTAATAAATTTTGGACAGATTAGATACCATCATCCCATGTACAAAAACCATGCAATTATTTAAAATAGTTAACCAAGAAACAGAATAAATTTTCGATTAGATTAATTACAATGCATTCAATTGTACATCATATGACTAAATGACGATGGAATGACCTAGTGTCATTTTTACTACTCCAGTACTATGCAAGTATATGTTGCACATTAAGTTCATCTCAGATATATCAATGATTAGTCATGAGACACAAAGAGCTACTTAGGTTGTTGAGTTCCTGTTGCATGACAAAGTGTCAATGGTGCAACTCATTAGACAGCCACTGGCTTGGAAAATCATAACTGATATACTAGGATGGTAAATTTTGTATTCAACTCTTCTTTATTTTATTAAAGCCTCGGGTCATGAGAAAAAAATAAGTACTTGGCTGTATGCCATATATAGCAGACATGTAGATCATATTAATGTGGTCTCAACTGTCTAGTTTAGTATGGAATTCCAAGACAATAAAAAAGGACAGAAGTGTTAGACTACATAACAATTCAACTCAGCATTAGTTAAATTGAATTTTTGCTAGCAAACTAAAATGATCATTATAGAAATTCCTTTCCGTGTCCAGGAACTTGAAAAAGACAACAGACAGAAAACCTACAAAATACAACCCTGTCCATGTCTAGAAATGTATGGCAAATATTGAGAGCAATGAGTCAGTCTTGCATTCATGTGCTACCAGGAGCATCATTACCGGTTGCAGGTTTGCGGTTGAGATAGCGTATGACAGCATCTTCAACCCTGTTATATTTTCACCAGTAGAATAATACAAAGTCAGAATATATGAGAAGATAGATCTGGGATAAGTTAAAATAAGTTCACACAAAGGAGAAGTCATACCATGGTTGGTTATAGAAGTCAGAACGGCGTTCCCTCTCAGCGTTTCGGTTTGCTTCACCCGCTATAAGTTTTAAGTCCCTACCCTGTGAAGCAATCAAAGCATTTATAAACTCCACAGGAGACTGACTGAAGCCAAGAAAGAAAGCCCTTCTCCTCCGGTGCTCATGAATCTTCTTAATGGAAGCACATATCACTTCCTCACAAGCCTCGATATCTCTGTGTTTCTCTGTGTTAGCAAGGAAGACTGACATTTCCTTCTGCAGAGGAAATGGAACATCAACTAGCACATCATAGCAAGCATTGCCCACGGCACCATTTCCTGAAAGCCTAATCTTATGCTCCAAATGAATGGGTTGTGGAGGAGATAGATGCGGTGAGATCTTCTGTGACACCATAGCAAACTTCATCTTGTCTTCTCCAAATACCTTCCTCAAAGGTGGATCACAAGCAAAATACGAGGGATCAGTAGGGTTCTGCAATTTCTTTGCCTTCACATACTGCCATATCCCAGCTATAATTCTAGCTCGTGTATCAACCTCTATTCCAAGCACCTCTATCAGTGGAGGTGATAATCTGAACTTTTCAGGATTATAATTCATCTCAAGCCTTATACTAGCAGTGAACTCCTTATCTCCCATCCGCTTGATCTCAAAGCCTTCATGTGCTGCTGGCAATCGTGCTTGCTCCCACAAGATCGTTGGGTTCTCTGGGTACAGAGATGGGTCCAACGCGATCGTAACCCTTTTAAAGAATGATGAGAACTTCGGGTATATGGGGTTGGGCTTAGGCAGCCCACCAACAGGATCGGGGTCAACACCGTCCTCCAAGATCCTCCCAACAATCTTCAGAGACCATGAGGGAGGCTCTGCATTCTTGGGCTCAGGAATAGTGCGTGTTTGGTTGGCGAAGGTATTGAAGACATAAATCCTAAGGGTTCTCTGCATGGAAGGAGGGCTTTTCAGAGCTTCTTGTATGTCGATCTTCTTCCTTGCGAGGGCCGCATCAACCCGCGCTTCAAACTCGAGCAACTGAGTGTAGAGGGCGGACTCAGGTAAGAGGGCTGCAACTCGGTCAGGCAGCTGCTTCTCTGGAAGCTTGCGCTTCTTTCTCCGGGCATCGGCAGTTATATCAGCGGTCTTGATGCTTGGGCTGCCGGCAGCAGAGATGGGGACCGGGGGCCTAGCTGGGGGCTTCTGAGGGGGCCGCTTGGCGCCGGGGGTCGAGAAGGAGGGGGATGACGACCCAAGGGGACCGAGATGGGACTGAGAACCCATATGGATCTGGAAGGGGGAGTGGACCTGCGGCTGGGCTTGGGATTGCGTTTGCGAGTGAAAGAGACCCTGGAAAGGAGATGGACCAGGCGCCGGCGGGGGACGGAGATGGGACGGCGGGTTAGCTGACGCTGGCAAGCCCATTCCCGAGTTGGCGAGAGACGGCGATCCGCCGACGGCGCGCGGCTGGTTGTTGCTGTTGGACGCCATCAAAAGAAACACCGATTCCAGGCCTCAAGATCCTAGTAACATATCCGAACGTGAAAATAAGAGCCTTTAAATCGAATCTGAGTAGAGAGACCGAGATTACACCAAAATGGGGACAAACATCTCACTCTTTGGCGGAGAGAGGACGTCGATTTCCGACGGATTCCTGGTGGAGGGAGAACCGCTATTGGGAATTAGGGCTTAGATGGAAGAGACGAGGGAAGAGGGAAGAGAGAAGAGAGAAGAGAGCCGAGCTCTCCTTGCTCCTCCCTTCGCAATTGCTTTCCGTTCTTTTTCCTCTTTTTGATGGAACTTGCAGAAGGCCGAAGCTTCGAACCAAATCCAGTCCTCGAGTTGAGATTTTTGACCAGGGTTGAACCTAACCCCCTAATTTGGGTCAGATTGTGATTCGGGTGATCAGATCTAAATAGATTTGATCAGCTAGCATTCGATTGAAAGAATTAAGGACAGATTTTAAATAGAGAAAAACTGGATTGAGATTGAATGATGTCACTCACATGGATTCTCTTCACTTTCCTTCACAATTTTTTTTCTTTTATTATAATAAATCATGTACTGATTTTGTTTTGTCAATTCTATGACAAAAAGTGACGCTTCACAGCTATTTTTATTGTAAATATTTTAATCTAATTTTATTATAGAATTATCACTTTTATATGTGTATAATTTATTTTTTTAAAAAATATTTTATACTAAATTTATGATCGAACTTATAGTGACCGGAGGCTTGATTGGGTCGATCGTGATTGAGGTTTGATTGGGTCAATGTTCCACCTAAACGTCGGACTACTTGCTTATGGTTGATTTGAAGACATTCGTTTTGGATGAGAGTTTGATTATCGCTAGTTTGGAATAAAAGCTAGATTGGATTTCACCTTATTGGTTGATATTTTTATTTCTACTTCATCCATACCTCACTATCACGTGATTAATAAATTATTATCCTTGAATATTATGATCCTATTTATAATTTTGTCACGCTCTTCGAATTCATCATTATATATGATGACATCTAACAATGATAGATGTTAGGAACGAGTCAACACTAAGAGGGAGGCTGAATTAGTGCAATTGTAAAAACGTCAATTCTAAAATCTTTCGTTCAGAATAAACTCGTTTCGGAAAGATATTAACTTTGAAAGCGTACGGAAGGGTGTGAAACAAAAATAATGAGAAAGTAAAACGATTTGCAACAAAGATAAACAATAAAATAGAAATATAAACCATTTTATAGTGGTTCGGCCATCGTGACCTACATCCACTCCACCGATTCTTCTTCCGTCAAGGCCACTGGTATCCACTAACGATCTTCCTTCAATAAGCGAAGATTAACTACTCTTAAAACTCGATTCTCCTTTTGACAGGTTCAAGAGAGAACCTTTACAACTCATTTTTACAAAGCTTCCCTCACACTCTCCCTTACAATAGTCTCTAAACTTTAGAGTGAGGGACTCTACACTTTATAAGGGTTTTCAACTTTAGAAACACAGAGTTTTTAATCACCTTGCTTGCTACTCTATGTAGGAATAATTGAGATATTTATAGACCCCAAATGACTTCAAAACTTCGAACCAAAATTTAAATCCCTGAGATTTTTAGGTACGAGCGGTACCATCACTTGCAGCTTGACACTGGACGGTACCATCGCCCAGTCTAGCGGTACTATCGCCTGGGAAACTGTGTATGGGCGGTACCACTACTTGACAACCTCGGAGATCGAGTTTTTTGAGTTTTCCAACTCACAGATAGTTCCACCACTTGACCCACCTTTTGAGTCATTGAATGAGCCTTCTAATAAGCCCAAATCAGTCTCAATTAAGGCTCAATTGGTCCCTAATTGAGTTAGCATGGTTACACTAAAAGTTAACTCAATTAGCCCCCTAAACTACTTAGATCTTAGACAAATGATTACAAAGGATGAATCCTTTGTCTGGCATATCATTGGTTCATCGGCGCTTCGTCCAATCATTCGATGTATCATCATCTTTTGTGACCTTTTGCCCGATCGTCATGTTGATCTCCGCAATTTCGATCTCCTTTGCGTAATATTTGCTACTTCGGCTCGATGCCCGAATTCATGATACGAAGCCTTCTACTAATACGTCGACCGATCCTCCAGCTCGACGTCTAATCTTCTGGCCCAACATTATTTTTCCTACTTCAATTGTCTTTCCTGATCGAAGTTTCCCGTGTCACTCAAAACGTAGATCAAATCATAAACACTATCAATTGGTTTCATCATCAAAATTCGAGATTCAAACACTTAGTAGAAAACTAGAAAATTAGGCATAATTATCCTAAACCTCATCATAAAAGATCCCTCAGGCATATTTTTTGGATTGGACTCTTTCCTAATACATTTTAGTCTTATAGACTTGACTTGATATTTAGTTAGATACATCAAATCAAAAACTGATTTAAACTTTAGAAGAGTTTTGTTGGGATACCCTATATAGTTCGACGTAGTTTTGTAAGAATCAATCTTGTAATATTTTTATCCAACATTATTTCGTATTAAGACAACATAGAATAGAACATCTATTGATTCCGAATCAACATCCAAATCAAATAATCAATATATATATATATATATGCACTGAAATTATCTGATCAAAATAAAAAAAATATAGATATCGGAAAAAAAGAAAGAAAGTAAAAGCATATTAAATATACTAAGCCTACACAGCTTGAAAATGAAACATATTCCCATGTCCTTTTATTTTTCACATATCTGCATAAGAGAAAATTACAAAAAGTATCAGCAAATCGTTGGCTTGCGCATACAACATGAAACATGAATACAGACTCAGCACAGATTATAAACCAAAAACAATAGGTGAGAATGTTAATCATTAAGTGTCAGGAGACAGATTTGTGTTGCTCTTGAGAGACATCCAAGTGTCACAAACCCATCGTGATTAGCTTACCTTTGCTATTTACATTGTATATGTTGTCAAACTACACAAACGAGCAATCGTGAGAAAATTTCTCGGATAATGTTGTTGTTTTTTTAATAAATAAAAAATAAGAAAAATATATTACTTTAACAACGTTACAATCATGTCTTAAGATGCATGGTTTTGGCAATCAAGAGGTCAGGAGTCGGGAGTCCTTAATTATGCATCGCATGTAATGGGTTTGAATGAAAAGAATAAATTAAAAGATAATCAATCTATTGCAATCAAGCTCGACTCTCCAAATCCTACAACATTTAGAAATCACCATGCAAAATCGTCTGGTACAATCAAAATTTATTATCTATTTATTAATACTGAAAGTAGGTTGACCTTATATTGTCTGATAAAAAAAACATTCCATGTTTCGTCTTCCACCTCTTTGGATGATGACATGGAAATGATAACCATGTCGTCCTCCTATCCATCCCTCGTGGCCGTACTTATCTTCATTACTTGAAGGGGGAAACGGAGCACTCCATCTCTGACCATCCTGATCACAGCCACGTCAGCGCATTTATTTACTTCCATATTCGTGCTGATCTTAATGTGTGATGCGTTACTGTTCGTGCTTATCAAGATTAGTTTTTTTTTTATATGCGTAATATATATATATATATATATATATATCGCTAATTAAGAAACCTAATGAGAGCATTCCTTATCACAATCACCCACATCAGCGAAATCACAGCTTTCCCGGTCTCACAAATGTGTTGATAAATAGAATATTGTTATCGATTTTTTAAATTTATTATTTAATTTATTCATTTATTATTCCATCAAAGCTAATCAAATTCAACGTGATCTAGTGCATCAATCAATAATCATTTCCTTTCTCGTTTTTAATAGTCGATCCTAAAGAATTGGAACAATACAACTTATTTCTTTACATATATATATACATACATATATATACAAATACATATATACATATATATATACATATATACATATATATATATACATATATATATATACATATACATATATATATATATATATATATACATATATATATATATATATATATATATATATATATATATATGCATCGAAGTAAAATAAAAAGCTTTGTTTCAAAAATAATAACTGTAGTCTGATTTTTATTGTACAACTATCATTATATTAAATTTTCTATGATTTGTTAGCACTGTTCATTTAAATTTTTTTATTATTTTTTGAAATAGATATCTTATTTTAATTTTAATTTTGAACTATATTATGGCTGGCTTTAACCGTCATTAATTTTTTTATTCTACCAATATATTAATAGTTGGCCTGTAATAATTATTTTCAGTTGCTGATAAGAATTTTCGCCTATTTTGGGGCCAGAAATGGTCAGTGACGAGCTTCTTGGCTGGCAGCATTATCCTCTCTCTCTCTCTCTCTCTCTCTTACATAGATATATATACACGCACAAGCAGATGCATGTCGCACTCCTAAAGCAGCGTTGGTGTCTCTCGGAAGCTCTCGGGAAATTAGGGTAATTTCACCACCTTCTTTAGGTTTTAGTTAGAATAACTCTTCTGACATTGGTTGGAGCTCTAAAAGTTGGATTTTTGGCTGAAATTCTCCTTTGCTGTAGCCAAGCTTTTCTTTTTCTTCTTTGTTTCATTGGTCTGTCAACTCGGTGGAAGAATTTCGAACGTTTTGTCTTGTCCAGTCGTGTATTCAGGGGGTGTGTACTGAATGTGATGTGAATCGATAATAAGGGTTCCTATATCATCGTTTGCTGATGAAATGTTTCCGATGTGTAAACTTCTCTTTCACTTGTTTTGCTTGCTATCTTTACCTCTTAATTTAACATTCGGCCCGCTTTATTGGAATGCATCATGTTTAAGCCTGACGAAACAAAACTGGAGCTTCAGCCTTTATGTTTTTTATGAGCTTCAAAGTCCATTGACAATAGAAATGGTCAATTCTTAGGCATTTTGACTTCCAGATTTTAGTATGTTTTTGCGTACAATTTCATCGTCGCCCAACTTCTCTGTATTCCAAGCTTGTGGAAACTCGCCATTGTCTATATTGCTATTGGGAGAATATATATATATATATATATATATATATATATATATATATATATATATATATATATATATATATATATATATATATATATATATATATATATATATATATATATATATGGTTTTCATTCTTTAAATATTTTGAATGCATGTAACTATTTTCCATGATCAGTTAATTTTACATCCGAAAAATAAAGGTTTCTGGGAATTAAAGATTGTTGAACTTCTATGACCTTTGATACATGTTCGTTCTTCCTTTTTATGTATATATGTATTTTTTTGGGGATCTCTTAAGGTAAGGGTGTGTAGATATATTTCTTATGTATCTGTCCTTTTTGAACATCTTCTTTTCTGGCACTTGATTTATTTAAGAGCCTTAATCTTTCCATTCTAAATCTACATAGATTTGGGTGCCATGTTTGAAGAACTCTGAAACAGCCCAGAAACCATTGAAGAGCTCACGCTTGCACTGTTTGAATCCTCCCCATTATTCATACCTTTGCAATTCCCTTGAGTGGCGACGGCTATCGTTGAATAAACTGAAAGGGAAGATTTGCTGCTTATATCTATCTATCTTGGGTCATTGCAAAATGCCAACTTTAGCTGTGCCTGGCCTCCTTGGGTTCAGAAGACAATTTGTTGATTCAGAGATGCAACTCAACATTCCGATGCAAAATAGCATAGCAACTCTACAAAAAGTTGCAGATGGTCTTATCACGCAAATGCAAATGCAAATGGAAATGCACCCCATCATCCCTGGGTTGCCCGACGATGTGGCAAAGACCTGCCTTGCACTTGTTCCTCGGTGTGACATTCCCGTTATGGGTGCAGTCTGCAAGACATGGAGGTCATTTATCCAAAGCAAGGAGTTCCTTACCGTGAGAAAGGATGCCAAGCAGGTCGAAGAGTGGCTTTTCATCTTAACCGGGGATGCACAAGGGAGAGAGAGCCATTGGGAGGTCTGGGGAGGCTCAGGAGAGAAACTCAAGGTGCTCCTGCCGATGCCTGGCCCTGCGAAGGCTGGGTTTGGCGTTGCAGTTCTGGATGCGAAGCTCATTATCGTGGGTGGATATGTTGTCGATGCTGGAACCAAATGTGTCTCAAATGATGTTTATCAGTATGATTCTCGGCTTAACAGGTACTCTCACTCGGCCCAACTTTTTTTTTTGTCAGATTACATACTTTCTCTGCATCTTGGTCTCTAATATTAGAACAAAATCATGAAATGTTTTGTTTTTTTTTTGCCTGTTGTGTATCGAACTCCTTTGGACCCTAAATTTTCTGTAGTCAGTCAAAGTTACAAATTGAGTTTATTTCTGATTGTTCATGTTCCAAGGAGCATATCTGTGCATCCATTGATATGGTTTCAAGTCTTCTTCACTCTACTATATTTATTCACTTCTCTTCATTCTGTTACT
This sequence comes from Musa acuminata AAA Group, assembly GCF_036884655.1. Classification (NCBI taxonomy): domain Eukaryota; kingdom Viridiplantae; phylum Streptophyta; class Magnoliopsida; order Zingiberales; family Musaceae; genus Musa; species Musa acuminata. The sequence continues at coordinate 17,779,105 of NC_088354.1, forward strand.
TCAAATATAGTATGTGTTTTTGGTACTTGTGCTGATGATGATTTCCTTTCTTCCTACAATTGATTATTAATTGCCTGTTCGCAGTTTTGTCCTATCTATCTATCTATCTTTCACTTGTAGTAATTGAAACTTGCAAGTCCACAATATATATATTATTGTCTTTTTTCTGTAACTTGTTTTAGTTTTACTTCTCTGTGATTCATTTTGGATATTATTGAAAATTCACTGCAAAGTACATGGAAAATTGGATTGTGACCGAGGAACGAAAAGGATGTGACCGTTGTCTTCCCCGGGAGTAGGAAATTTAGTACCGAAGAAGAAGGATGAGAATGTTGTGGGAATATATTAATATTTTATTTTATGGGAGAAACATGATCGAATTTTTGCTCTTTTTTGTTGCAGATGGAGTTTGCTAGCGAAGATGAGCGTCGCTCGCCATGACTTCGCCTGTGATGTGGTTAATGGTCTAATATACGCTGTCGGGGGGTTGGGACCCAACGGCGAAAACTTATCTAGCGTCGAAGTTTACGACCCAGACAAAAATCAGTGGACCTTAATCGAAAGCCTTCGCCGCCCGAGGTGGGGTTGCTTCGCTTGCAGCTTTGATGGTTTGCTTTACGTCATGGGTGGCCGCTCTAGCTTCACGATCGGCAATTCCAGGTTTGTGGATGTGTACAGCCCGCAACGCCACTCATGGCATGGCATGAAGATTGGCTGCGTGATGGTCACTACCCATGCCATGCTAGGGAAGAAACTCTTTTGTATGGGGTGGAGAAATCAGCGGAAGCTGTCTATATTTGATCCGGTCGAAAATTCATGGCACGATGTCCCGGTTCCAGTTTCTGGGAGCTCTGCGATCGGGTTTTGCTTCGGCATATTTGGTGGGAAATTGTTGCTTTTCTCTGTCAAGAACGAACCAGGGCATCATACACTGTCGTATGATCCGGATGCTCCAGTAGGATCAGAATGGCAGATTTCTTCGTTTAAGCCTTGGGGGGGCGTTTGCTTGTGCAGTGTCACGATCGAAGCATAAAAGGGTTTTTTGTTGAGCTATATATTATATTGACCATCCCATCCCATCCCATCCGTCTACGAAGTTGCAGGAGTTTCTCGATCATTTTACTTGTGATTTGTTGTTGACTTGCGGTGGAAGTTAGTACATTAGATTGACTTGATTTGATTGTTGCTATTCACAGCTAGATTTCTTTCTTTTGATATGTCACTAATCATTGTTGTTAGCTTAATTGTGTAATCTTACGACTATTTATGAAAGGTGGAGATGTATATGTGTGATGATGATGAGATGAGAGCTTCTTTTTGTTGTCCTGCATCAGTGTCGATGAGCTCGGATCTCTTCCTTTTTTTCTTTTCTAGTGTTCCTCCATCATTTTTCACTTCGCTGTTGCTAATGCTGCCATTTTGAAGACAAAAAACATATTCAGCATGCAGTTTTATATGGACAATTATTGTTGATGGTATTTCGATTAGATCTCCGAAATTGCCAAACCATTGCTCACCACAACAAATCCATCCTTGTGCCGATCGCTTGGCTTCTTCTGACAGTGTGTGGTTGTCATCAAGCAAAATATAAATGATAGAATCCAACCTTGGAACTTCATCTAAGCATCAGTAGGAAAAGAAATTTCTTCTCTTGATAGAATCCAACCCAAACCCGATCTAAAGCAGCAATCGTAACACAGATTCTCCGCGAAGAACAAAAGTTGCATTTTCTACTATGTGTCATTCATACAAGCTTTGATTCATCAATATGAACAAAATGGATTGCCTGTGGTTGGTGGTAGCAACAACAGCCGCTTCAGTGAACAGGGCTCGTCTTCTGCTTCCTTCTCTCTTTGAACCTAATGCTGCACAAGCGCGGCAAGCAGCTCTTCTTGGCCTTCATCTTCTTCTCTTTCTGCTGTTTCGAATCTTTACTTGGAGTCCCATCATCAGCGACAGAGGAAGTCTCATGAGGAATTCTGAGGTGTAAGCTGGCGTCAGTCTCATATAATTCTGGCTTTCCGTCACTTTCATTCATCCCACAAGCAGCATTTTGCTTACCAGCCACTTCAACTTGGTTTTCCTGAAGGAGTTGGGCAAGTTTCCTTTTTGGATCAGCTGAAGAAATCTGGGATGTGGTGGTATCTGGAAACATAGCAGCAGAGAATACTTTGTTCACTTGGGGTGTCCTATTATTGTTGATCTGATAGTTTGGAGTCGAGTCTGAACCAAAAGAAGAAGAAAAAAATAAATAGCCACTGAAAAATAAAAATTTATTGCAGAAGATGCAAGCATGAGATGATTTAGATTTGTAGTTTTGGTTGAGCCACTGAAAAATAAAAAATTATTGCAGAAGATGCAAGCATGAGATGATTTAGATTTGTAGTTTTGGTTGAGCCACTGAAAAATAAAAATTTATTGCAGAAGATGCAAGCTTGAGATGATTTAGATTTTTAGTTTTGATTGAGCCACTGAAAAATACCTCCATTAACACTGACAAAATCATCTTCACTATCAGAATCTAACCATCCCTGTGAGTCAAAGAAGGTCTCCTCTTTACTTCCTGCAAATCACAATACACCATTCACTCCATAGCCAATTAGGTCAAGCGTGCTATTAGCATAATACAAGTTAATCAACCAGTTAGGATGGTAGAATAACATTTCTTTTCAAAGATAAGCACTTGTTTTCACTGTTGAAAAATGAAAATTTAGCATAAAAATACTTTTATTGTTGCTGGTGAATAATCCCCAGTGTAAGTGAATATATTTGATGCACCTTTTAGCTTCTAGGAATGATGCCAAAGAAATTGGCATACGAAACAATCTAATGATGGATGTTAACTTCAAGACAAGTTAGTTTAGCAAAAGCTTAGCTAAAATGCAATGTCGGAGTGCCACTTTTTCTGTGATCTGGATTTACATGTCCTACAGGATGCATATTTGAAGGTAAAAGAAAACTGCATTTGAGAGTTGCTGCTGCTTATGTAGAATAACTAAGTTTGTTCTTTAGCCGAACTAGTTTGTCACTGTACATACTACTGATCTAAAGAATGTTGGAGGAGCATAAATCTTGTCAATCCAACAATTTAACCAATATTTTGAGCAATAGAACCCAGTCAGTCAGAATATTCCTCTTACCAGTCTGAAAATAAGAACATCTAAGCATATGGTGAAGTATCCAAAACTTTATCTTCGATACTCGGTATAAGAACTCAACTGCTTTGAGCATCAAAATTACCCCGTCCCACATGCTCTCGGCCCTAGTTTTGCATGCTCTTGCACATCATCAAAGATTCAATCCTCGTGTCATGATGACTTCAATAATGTTCTCCAAGTCGGCTCGACTTTGCGACACGGATCGATAACTAATTCTGATACTAAAATTAATAAATCGAGATACTACCTTTCTTTTGTGTCTTTCTAGAGAAAATAACTTCTGCATTGAATGAAATAGTAAATTTTCGGCTTTATATGCAGAGCGGCTTATAACCAACCTAATAGGTTAAGCTATCGAGTATTATCTAGTCGCCAAATTGAGTCCATCATATACTATTTACTGATCAAAATTTGTCTAATCCTCTGACAATAGAGTCAGATGAAGATCATAGACCCTTACATAAGATTGAAACAGCAATTTCTGAAAATCTCGGTACTCTAAAACATTAAATACGATCTATGAAACTGGAGAATGCAAATGGATGATACAAAAACTGCAGTTGAGAAAAATACACATAATTCCGGGCAAACATAATGTACTACTGAGGATTTCAATGACAAATTATGAGAAACAGATGAAATGTATAACTAGGATGAAACGACTGATGATTGCAACAGTCACAGCTACGCGTCAAAAAGGAAAGAGCATCAAACACACTTTGAAATGAAACAGTTCTAACAACTTTAGAATGGTAGGTTGATACAGAGATTGACTGTTGATGGCAAGGACTTGGGATCGAATGCTACCTTCATCTTAAATTACTTATCATAATCCTTCTTAATACCCAAAAACTAAATGCCAAAAAAAAAAAAAAACCAACATTATTGATCATAATTTAGGGAAGACTTCTTGTGCTGTTTCTTCCTGCAAGGCTTTGACATAATTTAGGGAAGTATAAAAAGCTAAAATTCAGTCATTCATCCGATATCTTTTGGAAAAAAAAAGAAGTAAAACACATTCTTGGTAGCTACTGATATCTTAATCTGAGTCATTATCGATCAATTTAAAAGAAATTAGTGATGTGCAAAATACATAATTTGTTCTGAAAATTAACAAACAAAACTTCATCCTATAGGGTGTCCTGTCCAACTAGCATCCAACCCTGAAATATGTTTTCTCTGCTTTCCTCTTCAAGAATTTGCTCAGTAGGTACAGTTTAAGGTGTGATGCTCAGAGGATTTTTGATGCCTTCCATCTTTAATTTGGTCCAACATAATTGCCTGACTCCATTGGATTATTTTTTAGGCTAAAAGTAACAGGAAAGATCATCTGAAACACAATGCTATCTATCTAGAAAAGCAATTGTATGCTCTCTCATAAGAATTTACATAAATATTAGTAAGATGTCTTTCAAAGTAAAGGGATGATGCTCTTTCATAAGAAACTGACTGCTTAAATATGAGATTTTATGTATATATTAAAAAATGACTAATTTATTGTATCTTTTGTTCTCATCATCATGCACACAACTCCAGATTGTGTGTGCAGGGTTCATCAGACATCACAAATATGGTAGATCTTCATCTCTATCAACTTAGATAATTGCGATAACGTTATGCATGAAGGTTAAACATATCGATGATCAATGCAATATAGAACATCAACCACAAGAAATTATGATCTTCATCTCTGGACTCATGAACTCATAAAACTGCCAAATTTCTCAAAAATAATAGAAATTGCTGATAAAATGCATTCCTGTTCTAAAGTTTCACTAATTTAAGAGTCATGATGAAACACTGAGATTAAGCAAAACTCACGTCCATCTTCTCCCTTCGCTTGAGGATCCAATGCTAGATTTTTTTTCTTCTATAAATTACATGAAGGGATATAATTTTGGAGTAACAGGAGACTGGCAAGATAAAATCTATTTAGAAGATGAACCAAATAAAACACAGAAACTAAAAGAAAGATCGTACCAAAATCCACCTGCTTTTTCTCAGAATCCAAACCTTCAACTTTGTCTTCCACACTGAGAGACTTATCCTTGTTCTTCATCATCAGAGTCCCTGGAGACGAGAGCTTCTCGACCTTTGAACCAATTGTCATATGGAGACTCATGGCTAATTCTGGATCCTTGTGGGCTTAAAGATGACAAGTTAGACAGCTGATGAACCACAGAAACCACAAATATAAAGTTATAAAGAAACAAAGCAATGTGGAAGCTTGATGAAATGTAAAGCAACAGTTGCTGTCAAAGAATCAATTGTGAAAGAAGTTTTGGAGAGAGAGAGAGAGAGAGAGAGAGAGTGAGAGTGAGGAAACAGGGAAATCATGGTGTGGCCTTGCCATCATATTTCATGTGGGGTCTCACTCATACAAGAACGGTGGCATCTCCATGTGCACCAAAAGTTGTTTTCTTCGGCTGTTATTTTCACATGCATTTGCACTTACTTACTAAATGGTCCCTTTAATACTCAAAAACAATGTTGAAGGAGATGTGGAGCTGCCAGTTAGCCATTGTTGTACTTGAACGGTGGTTAGGACATAGTCTGAATCCTTAGGTGTGACATGAATGATTTCAATGCAGAGAAATATACGATATAATTGATCGGATAAGTTAACTAAGTATATTAAACTAGTCGTATTAGGATATTCTTAATTTATTTATAACTATTAGTGTATAAAACATAATAATAATAATAATAATAATAATAATAATAATAATAATAATAATAATAATAATAATAATGCCTCAAATTCTAAAAATATCATAAATTGTAATCGCCGTTGGACTTGTGACATTGATTTGACATCTAAATCTTTTTGATATCCTTTGTGTTATTATGATTACATGTGCTTATAAAACTATAAAATAATCCTCATCAAAATTCTTTAGAAAATTTTATACATCCATCAACACAAAGTTCATAAATAATAATGTATTAGTTCATGGAAACTCTTTACAAAACATATATCGTTCTCCAAATATTGAGATCCCATTCACATATATCCCTTATGGTAAAATTGATCTAAATTGATTTAAATCAATTTTACCAGATTTAGATAATGTAAAATGTCTTAGTTGTCACCATAATCACTATTCGAAGGGCACTTTTAGTGTCAATTTAAGTTCCAATGACTGCCCAAACGATCACTTCACATATATTATGTACATACATACACACATAGTTCATATGTATTCGAGGAAACAAATGTTAAATTTAGATTTAGTAAAATAAATACGAAAAACACTGATTTCATACATATACAAATATATGCATAAATTTGGTATCACATTAGGAAGATGCTCCTCCACCATAAGCTACGCGACTTAGATTCCGGGATGGAGGAACCTCCACCATCTTCTATCACTGGAGTGGGAAACAGAGGGTGGTGCTTTGTTTTAAGAAGATATATTCCACCAAAAACAATGACAAGCACGATAAATAAAGAAAACTTCTTTACGGAGAAATAAAGAATATTTTATCTTACGAGGCTAAAAATCTAAGGCAACTAATGTGTGTGTAGTAGGAGGCTAGGCTGTCTTCTTGCTGAATCAACTAATTTCATAAACAAATAAATTGTCGGTAGATTAAGGTCATGTTAACTACTGAGAGATCAATGGAAATAGGAGGGAAAGGAAGATTTGGAAAAAAGACGAGAAATATTCGAACCAGACATAGGACAGTCAAACACCGGCTGCAGTGGGGCAATTTGATGATGATAACAGGGGATAGATACCAATCTATCAAGTCCTTAGGTGTGCAAATGGAGTCATCTATTTGCACAATGAATCAATCCCCGGCTGGAGATAACTAAGAGGAAGATGCAGCAGCCGTAGTGATTGTCTTAATGAGTTCAGATTTTCCATAGAATCTGACAAAAGTCATGTGACAAAAGTATATCCAATTTACTTCAACATCCACAGACGATTGATGCAATGAAACCAACAAACAATCCATTCGTCAGGTGATTTGATGCTGAGATGTGAACAATCTCCTAAACACCTGGGGAGTCGTAAGATCATCACATTATTCAAATAGACGCTTAAACATCAGAGAAATAAAATATGATTCACTCGTTTCTGATGACCTGAACTTTCTGTTGCTGGAGGAATAAGGTGAAAAATGTAGAGGTTTAGGCGGTCATGCTGTTCGAATGGAGTTCAGATTGCATCTCCTGAAGGAGGATCTCTTCGATTGCATCTACAAATCGTGCCAGATGGAGACGTGATTGCATGTCCAAAGAGTTTGCCATTTCCTATCAAACAAAATGAGATACAGCATAAATCATCCAACGTATAGATAGTGCAGTTTTTCAACAGCGCATTTAAGATACTAGTATCAAATAGAAAATTAATGGGCCATATCCAATAATCAAACGTGCCATAGTTCTCCACATGAACTAGAACAACATAAGCAGTCACATGAGGAGGAAGATGCTTAATGATGAACATAAAGCATGGTTGCATATCTAAGAGCACAAAGTGTCGAATATTTTAACAGAATAATAAAGATGCAGAGAATGATAACACAGAGCGCACAATGGAAGGAGTTGATAATTTTTAAGTGACATGGCAAAATGTAGTGTGTTTCCTCATTTATGTCCACCTGGATTGCAAACATCAAAGTAAAAATGAAAGCAAAAGGAATTATACAATTAGACTTACTATAATAAAGTCACAAACAAAAGCAGGGATAGATCACTCAAGGAACCAGATAGCTGCCTTGCTTGCTCATACCAGATATTTCTCATAGTTAGATTGGCCATAGACGTTAGATCCTTTGGACAGCTTTCGAAGATTACCTAAGAAGATGGACAGTCTTCAGACTAGCCCACCCTGTATCTCTTTTAACTCTACCAATAGAAATAATTTTGAAGTAATATGGTGATGAAGTTTATGCAATATTACTACAAGCAAATAACACAATTGTGATTTCCAAAGACAAATGTGAAACCTAAATTAAAATCTGATGTTTTATATTTTAATTAAATATGTTTCTACATAAATAACCAGTCAATAGTCTTTATCTAATTATTTAGTCACATCATTTGAACAAGCATTGTAAATCTTTAAAAGTTCCAAATATTCAAAAAAGAGGAAAACTATAAAAAAGGAAAATAAATGCAGAAAGACTAAAATTTTATTCAGGATAATTCAGGTTTGTACCACATGAACTCTCTTTCCTACACCAACCAGCAAAGATTAGACTAGCAAAAGTTCAGGTTATTTCAGAAATGAAAGGTTACTCAAGAATAAAAGAATGTCATTGGCTAATTTTAAAACCAAACCACAAATATGGTCATGACCAACAATTTAACAAGTCAAGACTGTTCCCATAACCAACCAATAAAATTTACCTTGACCTTGCAAAGAAAACTCAGAGAAATGCCTTTGGACTGGTGGTCACGATTTTTAATTGACAGCAACTTTAAAGGATAAGACGATATTGGCCAGCCGTGAGCTAACTTAATGAAGGTATCAATTCCTCCCACCAAATGTGCTGTAACTGTGTCATCCCTGTCCGAGTACTCTAAAGAGTGTCTGCAATTGAAAAGATATTATTTGAATGAAGAACAAAGAGAAGAAAGAAGTTCATGCACACAGGACTTTGTAGATGAACAAGTCCTATGGGCTTCTGAAAAGCCCACATCCAGACAAGACTAATTCAGTATGATAACCTGAATTAGTTTTATGTCAAAATACAGTGATGAAACTTAATTATTTATTTTATAACAGACAATTTTCTACAAATTCCAGAGCTTAGGTGACTGATACAGATTGCAAAACATATAAATTTGTGTCTGAAATTTTACATTGGTGGTCTTTCATGCCTAAAGCCAGGAAATTGACTAAACAAAGTAAAAGTCAAACCTCTTTTTGTATAACATCAGGTTAAAGCTGCTGGCAAATAATTTCACATATATTCCAGTGAGGTCGCAGAGGGCCTCCAGCTTTTTATTATATTTTGTACGCTATCATCATTTCCATAGTTCTTACCAATTAAGCTATTCAATTGTCTTTCAGTAGTTAGTCCACCTTTATCATGCCAAAACGTTTGAAGTCTGAAAGGACTGATGAAGAATAGGATGTATCATTGGTTTGGCAGGACCGTTGAAGAAGATTAAACAAGTCTTCAACATCTCCATTATTCTGTGTATACAACAGCAAAAATCATGTTGTTTTTCTCAAAATAACAAAAATTATGTTGATCAACATGAATTCTGACCATATGAACCAACAAACTAGCATGTCCAGAATGACTTGTGTATCCCTGTCTGCTTAAGTCAAAGATTATAATGACCCATCCAGATCTGTTGTTTTCTTTATTATATGAACTTTTGAGATATTTCATTATCCTAGGTTTCCATTGTATCCTAATTTGACTACCAACTTCTCACATATGCATATAATGTTTAGCCTTTTATATTCCTGATCATGCATGTTTCTCGAATTAGAAAAAAAATATCTAATGCAAGAATCTATTGGTTTCTTATAGGAATATAAATATTTTATTCAATGGCATGTCTCATCTATGTTCTTTGTGTCTTCCCCATTTAGTGTCATGCTTTATCAGATTTGATTTTTCCTCTTAATGGTTATAAAAAAAATGGAGGATTACTATAAGTTCACCAAGAGGACAAGGACCTACTTTCTACTCTGCACTGAAAAATAAAACTAGAACTCCACAACTGAGCTTGCTACTAAGGCTGATCCCAAGTGGAGGTTGATATTAACAAGGTAACTTTTGCTTATCATAAATTTACTTTGATCCCTAACACTACAACCAATATCCACTTATTTTATATTACATAAAAATGAATTAAATAAAATAGTCAATATTGATGACATCATTTTGGTGACCACATTTCAACAATCATGAATCCTACTTCATCAAATCAATCCATATAATGATTCTGAGTCTCTAACAATCAAAGTACAAGATCAAAAATTTGCAAAATAAAATAAAATCATTGAGCACAATGTTCACTATTGTTTCTAATCAATGACATCCTTTTTCATACATCAGCAAGAACTGGATACAAAAAATGGTGGTGTGTTCACACACCATGCTTCTAAATGTTGTTTGTCCACACAGTACTGAAACAGGGTTTGCGCAAGACCAAGGCCAATTGGTATGAACCTGTACAGTTCCGCACCAGTTGGCACATAGCACACTAGCACATTATCCACATGCCTTGGTGCTTGCAAATTTTAAAAACCTAATCCATAAAGGTGAAATTAACAAATCTTGTTAAACTACTTTCAGTTTTCCCTGGCAAGTAACCATCACTATGTTTCTTATACTAAATCATTCACCATCCACCAGAAGCATAGCACAATTTGAAGCATAAGATAATTGAACAACAAAAGAAAGAAAAAAAAAACTTGCCTTGATTTGTTAGCATCTTTTACCAGTAATCGTCGTAACATGCATAGAACAATACGATGCTGGACTTGCCTTATAAACCATCCCAAAGATGATGTAGTTGATGAAATGAAATCTCTACGTGATCAAATGAACATGTTTAAGTAAAAGAGAGTCCAGGAAAAGAAAGTTTCCACAAAAAAGATAAAATCACACAGCAGAGAGCAAGAGATGCACTAGGAACAAGTAAGCATTTGTTTGGACAACTATTATAAACATTATCAATACTTAACTAAGAGAAAAGGAAATGATATTAGTAGCATATTTGACATTGCAATATTCTATCACATAATGAAGTGCACTAGGAGATGTGGTTGCCGATAGTCAACATAAACTATATCCAACTCCATAAAATTGATGCTTTGGATTACTTAAGACTTAAGAGTAACCATGCAGATTTTTCAGACATTGTTTTCAATCATGGTAGATAAGAAAATTTACATCAAACAACATATAGACCATCAAGAGTCTAAGCCATCGATGATACTTTTAACTTTTTATGAGGTTGGCATATAACTAAGACTTCCCATACAATGGTTACAGAAAACCACAAAGATATTTATTCAAAGATCAATCTACATACACCAGTAACATATCCTGCAAATTGAGTTCTGTTGAGGGCACCATCACATCAACTCCTTTTTTATCGTTTCCAACAAAATTCTATTAGGTCTTCTCTGCCTCTTCTTGTACTACTGATCCTGATTAAAACAACTTATTTCAGGTGCATCTACATGTCTCCTTAACAACTAAAGTAGTGTACTCTCAGTTTATCCTCAATTTTCCAAAATCCTTCAAACCTCATCAGGTCATAGAATAGAGTAATATCATCCTCTTTAAAATTTAATTTAACTCATTTGCTCTAATTTTTTAGACATATCTAAACTTCTAACTCATTTGCTCTAATATTTTGTCATAAAAAAATTTACGGAAAACAATTTATCCATATTTTTATCTACATTTCAAACTACAATAAAGCTCCTTAGTTTTCCTTATTTTATTTATTTTCAAATTTTATAGCATGTCCTTTGTGTAGTACCTGTATTTTAAACTTCATCGTTCCACCACTAACTCTTCCTTGATGCAATGCCCCTACTGATACTCTCAAGACCTCTGTTATCACTTTTAACATGACCAGCCATCTAATAAGTCCACAAGGCATTAGTATCATAATATCATTTTATCCAAAATTTCAAATTTGTTTTTTCCATCCTAATCATAAGCATTTTATTGGCATTTTCCATCTAGTCCTACTAAAACTATTCACTTCTCTTTCTCTTTCCTTTACCAAAAACATAATTAATACCATTAATCTACATTAGATAAGTCAAGCTTATTAGGCCACTCTTTCCATTCAACTCTATTCATGGCAAGAGAAAAAACACATCTGGTTAATCAATGTCCACTCTTACAGTTAGTCAAAAGCTCATTTTTTTAATACAAGTATTAACAATTATGAGATCATAAGTACTAAGATAACCCATTATAAATTGATCCACATCTTTCTGGAATTTCCTTTGAACTCATCATCTAGTCCTATTTATGGGGCATAAAGCCATAAACACATTTCTATCAACAATTCTTTTAAATTTTATCTCAAATAAAACTTACTGCATTTTATTTTCTATACTAGCATATAAAAAGTTTACATTCAGTACTATGGAATGTACTAGATTTTTCACCTGCCCATTTAATTTCCTGTACACTAGTTATGGTGATTCTCCTCTTAATTATTGTATCAGGTAGTTCTAACCTTCAAAATGTCACTTTTCAAGGCCTTCTGTCCAGCAACACAACACTGAACAGTCATTCAAGTAATTTTACATCAACAAACAAGTACTAGATTCATACTTAATTTTTTGGGGCTGATACTAGAAGGTCAAAGAGGGTGCAAGATTTCAAAAGAGGATACATACAAAATTTCATATTAGTATCAATTGAAACCCCAACAGAACCTTGATCTTAGGAATAAGCTTGTAATGCAGACATATCACGAGGATGAAATGATAAAGACAAGGAAAGCATTCTAGATGATGTTAATGAATTTCATTCTTCAGATTCAGTTCTACTTCCATTTATCAACATGAATATGTTGGAAGAACCCTGAGAAACAATAACACACAATTTTCTATAATCACAAAAAATTAAGATTAGCTTCAGATAAAAGAGAAGCATAATACTACAACAACAGGTCATATTCCACTATCTAGAGTCAAATTGAGAAGTTAGGGATACAAATAGTTACTTTACAACGAGATTTCTTCTATGCCCTTAGATATTTCTTCAGTTGTCAGCAGCGAGTTTCCATATGTTCAAGCTCACACCCAAAATAGTCTCAAAACAAAATTCTCCTATAGAAAGATGACAACTATTTCTTTTGGGAAGAAAAACATCATGATATAGACTTCTATACACTCAAAATTTGTTGTTCGTGTCAAAACAGCATACAGGTAAGACAATAGGATTTATTAGAAATTAGTAACTAGTCAAAACTATAATTGACAGTAAATGAATAGATGCTATTTTCAATGAACAACAACAAAATAACCCTAGTTTATATAACTTTATATGAAGTTATGAACTATGGTATTTTCACTGAAACGGATGCTATTTCACTGAATGAACTATCGTCAAATAACCAGGTATAAGTCGTAACATTTTTATAAGAACAAAAAACTGATAGCAGTATACCTGGATGACTTGATGGTATCAACTACTCCATCAATAAAAACATCATCTGGGAAAATCTGGAGACCCACAAATGGAAAAACAGTGAACAAATAAATAGATATATAAATACATAATTTCATGTCCAAAACCACTGAACAGCTACAATCATAAAAAAAATTTTGGACGTCATGAAGTTATCGAAAAGACAAATGCCCCTAGGTATGAGAAGATTAATACGAGTGTATGACTTCACAGTCATGAACATAGATTAGGGCCTTTAATACAAGTCCAATACTGATTTTGGCAACCAGTCAAACCAGTATGGTTCTAGTATAGGAACTGGTACACTTGATATGTGCATTTAATTATTAACAAGTAAAAACGGATTCTCCATACATGCAGAAAGAACATGCACAAGATCCTATTTGCATTTCATAACTACCAAATAACTGCAATAATCCTCAACTTGTTCCACTACTCACATTGTTCTTCTCAGGAGTAATATGAAGTTAAAATTTTATTAGAACTTGCTCATAATTGGTTTTTCCTAGAAAGATATATTCTTATCTTTATTTTGTTGTACTACATCAAGGATTTAGATCTCAGTTCAATCCAGGTTTTGATAATGGATTTGACAGGTATGTACCTGGTGTCCTGGGCAACATACAGCAAGGTATCACCAGAAAATATATTTGACTAAATATCAATCAGTATCAACCTATATGGTCCAATATCAATCCTTTATTGTATTGGTAAATATTAGTCAGTACATACTAGCCAGCCAACTGGTATTTGATTCCTTGTGTTACACAGAAACCACAAGGAAACTGTAAACCTTATCATTTTAAAATTCTATTCTTGGCACACAAGATTAAATTTGCAATTCTCTCCTACATGCATATATTGCGAAGCATAAATAAATGGCTAAAGTTGTGTTGTTTTCTTAGTTGTAAAGCTTATGAGCTTTGGGTATCAGAATATAAATTATGAACTTGACCAAGTGGAGGAGAAAGAATGTAAATGTACCTCTACACTTTTTAATTCCATTGTCTTATCAATCACTTCTATCAACATCTCATGTTCTGATACAAATGGCTCCACAAAATCCAAGTTATGCTGGCTAATAAACCCATCTATGTTCGGAATAGGTGTCTTTAAGGACAGCCTAATACAACTTCCTTGAAAATCAATGACTCTTGCATCAGAAAACATATGTTCAAGGTGTCCAACTGCTTCTAACCTGGAAAGATGATAAGGACATCTTTAGTGAAGAACCAGGGGAATGACACATCTCTCTTAGAAAATAAAATTGAAATGTGTAAGCACCAAAGAAATAATCACTAGCAAGTTCACCAGCTGATGCTCCATAGATACATAGCTAGCCATGGAAAAAGAGCACTTGCTTTCACCAAACAACATTGCTGTTATAGTTATCCAATGAAAATGTGGCAACAGACTGATAACTGCTTTGAATAAATAAAAATCCAACGTAATTCTTAAAGAGCAATACCTGTATATAGAAATCTAAAAAAATGATTATAAAGAGCATTAAATTACTGTCCATAAATATATCCAGAGTTCCTGCTCCAATTAAACTTGGATATATAAACATAGGAAGACATTTGATTCATTCATAATGTAGGAACTCAGGCCACACTTATATTCATGAGATAAACTCAAGATAGTTCTAACCTTAAGCAACTGATCTATGGAATGGAGTCAATGGACACATAAATGCTCAGATAATAGAAAAAAGACACAATTTAGCCTGCATGAGGTTGGCTAGTATTGATTAAAACTTTGCCTCAGCTAAACATTAGATATTTGTACAAGACATTAAGTTATCAAAAACATAAAAGTAACTGAGCAATGTGCCATTGCAACAAAATTATTTTTGAGCATCAGGACACCAGAAAGCAAACCAAGACCATATGTCTTGAATGTCAATCTTTTTGGTATTTTAAATCCTTTGGGTTAAAACCAGAAAGGTAAACCTGAGGATATGCCAGTGTAAGCTAAATTTAGAATCAATGCACGTGAAACCAAACTACACACATTTGCATACTGATACATGTTTTAATTTAGACGCACCATGGAATTTTTGTAATAGTTTCTGTTTGCCTGCCATAAATGTTTACATGAAAACCCTAAATCAAACAAAAAAGAAGAAAAGCAAAAGAAAATATAGTCATAATTAAATGGCACCAAAATTTCTGGATAACCAGAAAGAAGTCAAAACCTGAAATTTTAATTTCTGCTTAAGTTGTCCAGCACCTTCAGTCATCACAAATAAATAATCTGTCTTTAAAAACACAAGTCAAAGATAATTACACTACTGCATTTTTGGGCAATAAAGATTCCCAATAAAGTGTGAACCATACAGAATTGAACTTGAATCCAAAGGAGATTTTGTACACTGTTTCTCCGTTCAACAAATACAATAGTGCATCTGTCATGAATTTCAACACCATATATTGTCCACATTGTCATTTGAAATACAGTTTCAAGCCAGATAAGAATTACTAATGTCAGAACAATTAAATGCCAACAAAACAGAACAGAAATCAGTGAAATTGCTTTCAACTCCATTATTGTTTGCTGGTTTAATGAATCTTCAATGTAAAAGAAGAAAAAAGAAAACAAAGTACACTATGCATGAGGCTCCCACCAATGTGGGTTCTAGGGAGGGCAAATGTTTTGCAACCTGATCCCTGTCAACAGATAGTTGTCTGTCTTAAACCCTGATGACCCAGATAGCAAAAATAGCAACTTTATTGTTCATATGTCATCAAGGCAACTAGAAATTGCTCTAAAAGACAATAGCATGTCAATCTCACTAATAAAAAGCACAATCCCGTCTGAGTTGTAATAATCTTCACCAAGGCAAAGTAATCACAAAGGAACCCACTCTTCATAAACTCTCACATGCTGACATAATTGAAAGGGCCCAAGAAGAATTTGGAAAACAAGTGCACAAAGTTTTAAAGTATCAATATAAATCTATGAAGACAATTTGCACTACACATGAACACAAAACCCAAAAAAAATGCAAAGATAACCATCGTATTTTACCATCTGCAGATAATACCTTTTCAAGGCATGATCAAGATCCTGTAAAATATTTATATTTTCTTTACTCCTTTCAATCCTCTGATTAAGATCCAAAATCTGAAAATCAGTGCACAACAATATTTACATATTAACAAGACATTTTGCATCGAACACAGTAGAATACCAGAAATCAAAAGAACATATCATGGTGAACAATGACTCAATATAAACTCTGAAGGAATGAAGCTTAAAAGGGACAAGCTAATAAGAAAAGTATAGGAACAATGATTGATGTAGGATGAGAAGCAACGGACTTCTTTCAATGATAGAGAGGTAAAGAGTGAAAAAAGAAAAAGAGATAATAATACAAAGATAATAGAAAAAAAAGGATAACTACCATACTCTCTCTGGTTGAAGAAGCAAACTCCCAGGATAAAGGCTTCGCACCTCCGCACATCTCACACATAAACGATGGAATCATACCATCAGAGACATAATTATGGCCTCACACTACTCACACACAAGGTGGGAAAAGAACACGGTTCATTGATTCATTTTTTATTGATCTATTACAATGTTTTAGTCCCTTTTATAGGCTAAAGTACAAAGATAAAAAGGAAATTACAGAAATAAGAAAATTACAATCACATCAAATCCAATCTATTCCTTCCATTGAAGAAGATAATATTCTTGACTTGATTTGAGGGATAACCTTCTTTCCTTGATTATATTATTGATTGATAAACTTTCATCTCTGTAAAGATAAATATTTAAGATCACCAATCAAAATTTATAATCTTCAATCAAAAATGAATTTGATTTCTTCTAATTTTTCTGTATTTCTTTCCTTTTCCTTCGCCTTGAGTAGATGTTGCCATGTGACAATTTATGACAAATGCAAAATATCTCAAAACTAATAAATTTTATTCAAATAACATATAAACTAAATTACTCCTACATCAATGACTGTTTGATTCCATGTTTCAGCTTTAAGACAAAAGGCCTCAAAAGAAATAAAAGTCAACATCCTTAATTCTTTTACACTATGAATCTCTTTGGTCAAATACCTCTCACTCTTCCACAAACAATGCTCAGCAGTCAGCACCATCTAACTTTCCCAACAAATACTTCGCACTCTAGCTGATGGATCCTACACTACAAGACCTTTTACACCTGATGAGATTCATTCAATTATCAAGCAAATGGGCATGGGTAAAGGCTTCGGGCTTGATGGCTTCACAGTGGAGTTTTACAAGAAATATTGGCCTCACTTAAACTCTTCCATCCTTAATGCTTTTAGTGATTTTCATGCTCATGCTGGCCTTCCCACTAGCCGGGGAACAACTTTCCTTATTTTTATACCTGGAAAACCCAATCCAAATAGAGTTAATAACTTTGGCCTCATTGCATTATCACATTTTGCAATGTGATCTACAATATCCTTGCTAAGACCCTCGCCAACCATGTCAGACCCCTCCTTAACAATCTTATTCATCAAGAACAATCAACGCTTATTATGGGAACAAGTATCCAAGACAACATTGTTATTGCTACCAAGTTAATACATTCTCTCGACAAGTCGAAGGTTAAAGATGCCTTAATTCTAATTAAGCTTGATCTTGAGAAAGCTTTGACAAAGTAGCTTGGAGTGCCATCAGTAACATGCTTAAATACTTCAGTTTCCCCGCCTTGATTCATCAAATGGATCCAATCGTACAATTCCTTTCCCTTGTTCTCTTGTAGAATAATAGGGAGGGTTCCAAGTGGTTCAAAAGTGCCCAAGGTATTGGACAGGGGACCCTATTTTCCCCTACCACTCTGTCATGGTCCAACAATACCTAATTCTACTCATCAACTCTTTGCAGATCAAAAGAAAATTACTCCTTTCGGCCTGAAAGGCATTAAAATCACTCATTTCATGTTTGTTGGCGACATTCTCATTTCCATTAGGGGAACAAGAAGTCTTGCCTGAAGATCCTTAAAGCCCTTGACCTTTTCACTTCTTATAATCTCAAAGTTGATAGTGCTAAATCTGAAATCCTAATCCCGAAGAACTGTCCCCCGAGTATCAAACATCTTAAGTCTAATACTTTAGGGTTCAAGAAGGGCCACAATCCTCCCAAGTATCTTGGGGCATATATTTGCCCCTAGCAAACTTTTCGAAAGATATCAGTGTGAGCTAGTTGACAAAGTCCTTTACAAAATTTATGGCTGGCAAAAGGGCATCATTGCACAAGTGTGCACTAGTTTGTCTAATTTTTCACTCCTCGGCTTAAGATAATTGAGCAAGCAGGAGATGACCATCAACCAAAAGCAATTGATGATTAAAGATTTTTTTTTCTTTTTTCTCTCTTTTGGGTTCTCCCCTTCCCTTCCATTCCTCTTCCCGTCCTTCCTGGCATAAAAAAGCTTCATACCTTGCTAAAGCATTACAATCTTCTTTTTTTTACTTTTTAGTCTCTTTTTTGGCATGTTTAAGTGAGGACTAATTTAATTTGTGTCAAAAGGAGTCATACTCAGGACCATGGAATTTCCTGTATTAATTATTTTTTAGATCTTGAAATTTTTTTAATATTGCTTTCTGTGATGGGCTGTCTTACTATCTATCACCTAAACAATTAACTCTTGGTCAACTATTTGTGCCTACAATTTTCTGAAAACATTAAATTATATGTTCTATCTTGTCATATATTTGGAGCATATGTTTCCAATAATAATTGTTCAAGAAATCTCATGCAAAAAAAGGAAAACACCATTCCCATCTTGAGCCCAGCAATGAATGGAAAATCAAGCTACTTCTCTTTTTGAGGTTGTGTAGAATAGAGGTACAACAAATATATAAGCTAGAAAATAAGCTTGATATTAAAACACATGTCGAAAACTGAATAATGGTGGCGAGTTCTAGCACCTCAAATTTGTTCTCATTAAGCATATGCAATGGGCATTCATGTGACTCTCTGTGAAGTAATATGTTATCAGGACAACTGGAACTCAAATGGTGTAGACCCTACAAAAATATAAAAGTTATTCCTCCAATAAGTTTGATGTAGGCCTGACAACATGAAGATAAAAGAATGTAGCTAATTAAGTTTTGCATTGACACATAATAGAAACTAAAAGAAACAAAAGAACCAAAGAATATGACATAGAATTGAAAGTTTCTACGAGCAAGCATAGGAGAATCCAGGTGGTCCATACAATTATATCACTAACATATCATGAGTGAAGCAAGCCCAAATTTGTTGAGGTTGCTCATGATTCCCATTTTTGAACATAACAAACATTTTGTGATTTGACACTATTAAGCTTTCAAGGTTTTAATGACCAAATAAGATGAATTTCAAAATGAAAGCCCACATAATGGACAATTGATATCGTTGAACAACTCAAGTCCACTAAAAGAAGTATCAAGCAAAAGCTATGAGATCTAAGTTGAAATGCGGAGCTCAATAATTCAGTTTCATGTTTACCAGTGATTGTGATTTGCAGAACTCTGTATGACGTACTATTGATATTCTCAATTCTTGATTAGGCCCTAAAGATCCCTAGAATTTGACCCCTATTAGCATAGCTGCTGAAACCCTTTCACCAATTCTCTGATTTAATGGTTCCAGTCAATTGGCTATGACTATTTGTACCAACAGCCAAAAGCCTTCTTGTGGAGTACTTGAGGGGTTTTGATAGGGTTTTTGCCAACCCTTTCAAGCCTGAAAATCTAAGATAAGAGCTTAGTGTCTTCAGCCCCAAGTTGAGAATTGGAGCATTAATTTTGATATCTTTAACTTGTTAGAGCTTCAAAGAGATTGTAAACTTCCAAGGATTGGCACTTGATCCTGCAAAGAGCATCAATGCAAATGAGTTGGTCTTCACCAGTGAGGATGAGCAATATCATGCCAAATGCCTCAACATGGAGGATCCTTAGAAGTATACATAAGCCCATTGGCAGAACAAACATAAACTTGGCGTCACTTCTTTTCTCCCAGTCTCTTGCATGCTTCAATACTTCCATTTTCCTATATGATTGTTCGAGGTATGTTTGCATTCTTACGTATTTGTACTTTCAAATGTCCAATTTGCCCTTTTGAACTTTTGAGATAAAACTTAACAGATCCAGCCCCCAAAATGTTACAAACTACATTGTGTCTTCATTTATTTACTATAAATAACTCTTGGCACACAGTCCAAAACACTCAAAATCTGATCTCTACACTCACATAAACTTTCTTTAACCAATAAAAATTGTATGTGAATTTTTCTCTTTTCCCTTTATTTTTATCAAGTATTTAGTTAATAAACATCTTAACTTCCTTACAAGAAACCAATCATCTTTGATGCTTGTTTCTGCTTAATCATACAGCTACAAAGTTCTATGGCATAGCTTTCAAGTTCAATTCCATTATAAATTTTGCAAACCAACTATTTCTTTTGCTCTTATAAAAGATTCAAAACTTGATTTCCCATTCATTAGGTTTTATGAGTTCCTAAAGGACTTTTATTTAGCTAGTAAAGTCTCTTTTTTTTTCCAAAGACACCATTAAGTCCCACATCCTCACCTGTTGTATCATTACTTTATGTAAGTTGCTCCTATGGAATAAAATTCTTAATCACATCATTAATTTTAAACTTGAACATTGGTTTACCTGTACGGATTTCTTCATAGATCCTGCAAAAATAACTCCATCAATCACAATATCTTCTACACAATCCTTTCACCTTTGTTTAATCCTATCTTGGTTTCTCTTTCTTTATTTTAGCCAGCACATGTGTATCTTTATCAATGTCTTCTTTTAACATTGGGAGCCTAACAGCATCACCATTGAATTCCATGATGATTCAACATACATTCTCTATACTTCATTATATCCCATCTTCTACACCACCGAATTCTGGAGTATCCTTGATGCATAATGTAATGTCCTTTTAATTGTCATCACGAATGGAAAAGGTGGGTTGTGTTAGGTAGTTGACAGTCAACATGGGAACATGTAAATAAATATCATGAACAGAAGTCTTTATTGGATTTAAAGCATAAGTATTCAGAAAAGAAAAATTCCGCTAAGGGTGAGTATGAAAATTACTTTCAAAAGCTAAAAGACGAAAAAAAAGTTCAAAATTGCACAACTTTTAATGACAAACTAGGGAATAGGGATACCAATAACTAACATAATCTAGGACATGCTAATTTCAAAAAACATGCAAATAAACAAAAAGAATTGTATGGGCATACTATAACAAACATTATCAAAGTCACTTCCATCATTTTTGGTATAAGTCATGGAAAATCATAATTTTGTTAAAGCAACAAGCATTGTTTGCCTCTTCTCTTGGATAAAAAATATAATTTAGTAAGTCAACAAGCTGTGGACCCTATAAAAGAAGAATAGATTGATACATGATCTAGTAACAAACACAAAATACCAGTAGTGGTCAAGTACCATGAGTGATGCAAGTTGTAAAAGCATAGAACTAAGATGTTTGATATTTAAAACATGGGAGACAAACAGACTATTAATGTCATACTAAGGTGCAAACCAAGCAGAATTTTGTTGTAATATTAAGGTATATTGTGTGAGAGAGAAAGAGAGATAGAGAGTGATCCAAATGTTGAAAGATTGCAGAAAATTCTTAATTATGGAAGAACCGAAGGTCATATTCACACTGCTTATTGAAAATCCCACCCATTACTGGATGGATCATGGAATTGAACAAGCAACAAAGATAAAAAAAGGTCCTCAAAGAGGGATTTAAAAAGCGTTAGGCGCTAAAAGACACCAAGGTCTCAAAATGCCCAAGGCACTAGGCGCTCGTTCGAGCGAAGCGAGATGCTCTAAAATATTAAAATATAAAAATTATATAATATAATTGATAAATATGATTATATAAATAAAAATATGATATTAAATTAAAAAGATCTAAAGTATCAAGTCACATTATCCCAGTGATTTAAATAGGCGCCCAAGCGCTCGCCTAAGTGCTCAGGCAAGGTGAGGCAAGGCCCGAGCGCCTCGTGGGTGGACTAGCGACACGCTTCAATGAGGTGCCACCTGGGCGCTCGTTTGAACCCAGGCGTCGGGCACCTTGGGCGAGCGCCCAGATCAAATAAAGCAATCGAACCAGACTAAAAAAGTATGATTCGATTAAATAGCGGTTAGTTGGTTTAATTGAACCAACTAACCAGTTTCTTATCTGTAATAGCCACTCTTGCACACCCATGCGACCCCAAGCCAACCCTAGCATTGCTTCTGCCTTCATCGCTGAAGCTTTCTGTCGTTGCCTCCTCCGTCGATGCTTTCTACCGCTACCTCCACCGTAGACATAGCAGACCGAGCCTTTCTTTATCGCTGACGGACAAGTCCAACGGCCTAGCAAGAGCTCATAGCTTCCTTCCGTCGTCGCTCCGTGTGCAATTCCTTCTACCGTCGAGGGAGAGGACTACAGGTTCCTTTGCCACTGACAGACGCCCTCTAGAGCTTTTGCTGCTGCCGCTTGCAGCTTCCTCCGTTGTTGCGGTTATCTTAAATTGAATCCTCCGCAGCTTCCTTCATCACTGCTACCTTCTCCTTCCCCACTTTCCACTATTAGTGACACTTTTATCCCCCTCTGTTATTGTTAACAGTTCTTTTCTCCCTGTAACTACTATTAACAGTAAATAATATATTGTTAATAGTAGATTGTTAACCACTGTACAAAGTAATTTCTATTTACTAGATTGATAATATACTATTTAGATTTTAACACTGCTAATCTTTGTTTATTTAAAATTATTATTAGGGTTTCATGATAAATGGCAAGTGTACAAAGCAATTCATTAGATTCTTCAAAAAATTCAAGAAAGGATCCTGCCTAGAAATACAATTATCTAAAGGATCCTAAAGATCCTAATGTAGCTATTTGCATCTTTTGTGATAAGAATATTAGAGGTGATATTTTTGGTACAAAACAACATCTAACAAGAAATTTTAAGAATGCAACAACCTACAATAAGTGTCCACCTGATGTAAAAGAAAAGCTGCTGGCATATATGAATGAAAAAAATACAAAAGAATGAATCTTATGGAATTTTACCAAAGGATAATGTTAAATATATCAGAGATCATAATGAAGAAGATTATTCTGAAAGTGTCAATCCAAGTGAGAAAAGAGTATGTAACAGGAAAGAAAAAGAAGCCATAGTTATTAAGAAGGGTAAAACGGGACCGATGGACTTATATATGTATCAAGGATCACAAAAGCAACAAGGGTAAATAGGAGCAAAATTAAGACAACAAGATATAAGTAATGCTTGTGAGAAAGAAATGAGGGGAAGAACAATTAAGCACATTGCTCACTTCTTCTATCAGGCTAGCCTTCCACTTAGTACAACTCGTTTAGACAATTTTAAGAAAATGATTGAAGCTATTGGAAGATATGATGGGAGATTAAAACCTTCAAGTTATTATGACGAGTTTCATTACTGAAAAAAAAAGTTGGATTATACAAATAACTTATTAAAGGGCCACAAAGAATTACAAGTAAAACATGATTGTTATATTATGTCAGATGCTTAGATCAACAGGAGACATAGGAGTATTATTAATTTTATGATTAACTGTTCTTTACGAACCATGTTTGTGAAGTCAATATATGCATCATTTTTTATGAAATCTGGAGAAAAAATATATATGATTTACTTAACAAGTTTGTGGAAGAAATTGGTGAATAAAATGTTGTCCAAGTTGTAACCGACAATGAAAGAAATTGTGTTAGTTGGTAAGATTTATCTTTTGATTTTTTTAATCTTTTAATTACTTTATCTCCAATTTGAATGAAGAATTATATGACTCCTAAGTCTTATCAATTTTATTATCCTTTGTCTTAGATAAATTACTCGAAACAAAAAACAACACTTATATGACTCAATTTGCGACACACGGTGATTTAAAAAGCGCTAGGCACCAAAAGGCTCCAAGGTGCAAAAACGCTAGCGCTCGCCCGAGCAAAACAAGGCGCTAAAATATAAAAATATATAAATTAATTACTAAATATAATTATTTAAATAAAAATATGATATTAAATTAAAAAAATCTTATAGAATCACATTATCACATTAGCAAAAAATCTCAAAATTCAAAACAATAACAATAATTTTAAATAAATAAAATTTAGCAGCATTAAAATTAAAATAATATATTATTAATCTAATAAATAAAAAAATATTGTTACTAGTATCAAGGTCTACAATAACGTACAGTACCGGTGTTTCGAGGTTGGTTCGGTACGGTACGATACCGTGTACCGAGTGATACACCTAATTTAGGGTGTAAAACACATCGAAAATACCTGAAAATAAAAAAAAATTATGAAAGGGTTTTTAAGTTAGAAATAAATATAGTAATAGTATAAGTTTAGCAAAATCAATGTAAATTAGACAAGGTAGACAATACCGAATGATACCGCCCGGTACGAGCGATACGTACATACCGGTACGTGGACCGCCCGCAACAGGGTGGAACGTTTAAAAGCGCCCCGTATCGGACGATACAGGGTAATATCGGGCGGCAACGGTCGAAATTTCGACCGTTACCACCCGACACAACTCGATAACGGTCGAAATCGACCGTTACTACACTATAATAGTGCTACAGTGCTCTAACGATCAAATTGACAGTTGGAGCCCTTTCTCATAGTATTTAAACCCTTCTTCTTCCCTATTTCACTTCATTATATTCTCATGCTCTCTTAAACTATATTAAACTCTTTTTTATCTCCTAAACTCTATAAAACAACGATTTGTGAATTCAATCGAGGCTAATTTGAAAAGATTAAGAGGACGAACATTCTAATCAAGAGGTATATATTCTCTTTCTTTAATTGGAGAATAATTAAGATCTTTAATATTATGATTAGTGTGTTTCATACATATTAAATATTGAACAATATTTATGATGCTGTGATTAGTCATTTTAATGATGATTTAATCAAAATTTGTTCGATTTTATGTCAATTTAATGTGTTTAATACATACTAGGGTGTTTGTCATGTTTATAGTGTCGAAAGAGAAGTAATTAGTGAAAAATTAACTATGTTAATCACATAATTAATGTATCTAATAATGATTTTATCATAATTTGAATCATATTGGATCAAAATTATATATTTAATGTTTCTTTTATATGTTTGACATATATATGACGGTAAAATAGGTTTAATTAGGTTTTATTAAAGTTATTTATTGCTACGATTAGTCATTTTAATGATGATTTTAATCAAAATTTGTTCAATTTTATATCAATTCAATGTGTTTAATACCTACTAGGGTGTTTGCTATGTTTATGGTGTTGAAAGAGAAATAATTAGTGAAAAATTAATATGTTAATCATGTAATTAGTGCATCTAATGATGATTTTATTATAATTTGAATCATATTTGATCAAAATTATATATTTAATGTTTCTTTTATGGGTTTGACATATATATGAAGACAAAATAGGTTTAATTAGGTTTTATTAAAGTTATTTAATGCTGCGATTAGTCATTTTAATGATGATTTAATCGAAATTTGTTCGATTTGATGTCAATTCAATATGTTTAATATCTATTAAAGTGTTTGTCATGTTTATAGTGTTGAAAAAGAAATAATTAGTGAAAAATTAACTATATTAATCCTGTAATTAGTGTATCTAATGATGATTTTATCATAATTTAAATTATATTAGATCAAAATTACATATTTAATGTTTCTTTTATGTGTTTGGCATATATATGATGGTAAAATATGTTTAATTAGGTTTTATTAAAATTATTTAATGCTACGATTAGTGATTTTTTATCGATATTTAGTCAATTTAATATGTTTATACTTTATAGTTTATTTGATTTAAATTTGGTAGGATCATGGCACTAAAGGAACAACCACATGATAATGTATGAGTTCATACCCGAAAGATAGATGGGAACCGTCACCATTGGCAATGTATTTATTGTGACTACATTGGCAAGGGTAGAAGAATAACTCGGGTGAAAATGCATTTAGCAGGCGGGTATCCTGATGTTGCAAAATGCAAGAAGGTTCCGACGAAGATCCGTAAATTATTTCAAAGCAAGCTACGACAAGCAAAGGAAGATACATTAAAAAAGAAGGCAAGGGTTAAGGAAGAATATGACAGGGCTATACAGGAACTAGTTTATGATCAGTATGAGGATTGCAACGATCAAATCGACCCGGATCTCATAGCTAGGATTCATGCATCATTGGAGCATTAGTATACGGTCGATAAAGCAATGAGGCATTGACGACCTGACTCACAATTGGAGCATGGCAGTGGTAGTGGAATCCAGAGGTCGGCCAGCATGAGGCAACCAACTGCTCCTTCTCAGTTAGGCCGAACTAATAGCATGAGGTATGGTGAACTCCGTGGTTTTATGAGAGGTCTTGGCAGGAGGTCCGCACCATATATTATTGATATTGATCCGCAAGCCTATCCCCCACAAATAGCGAAACAGACACGGATTAACGATGCATACACAAAAGAAAAAAAAACCGGATATTGGGAAGGCAATCTCAAAATGGTTCAACTTCCACAGGATTCTAACCAACACAGCCCAAGGTCCATATTATCATAGCATGATCTCTTCTATTTAAAAGTCTGGCACGTGGATCCAACCTCCAACACCGAAGGAGATTTACAGCGTGTACTTAGATGAGGAGGTAGTAGAACTAAAGGATTGGATCAAATCTTTCAAGAGGCAATGGGACGAATATGGGGTGACACTAATGTGTGACAATTAGATAGGACCAACAAGAATGAGTATCAACTTTCTTGTTTATTGCAATAGAAGAGTAGTATTTCATAAGTCCGTTAATGCTTCTGAAAAGATTCAAGATGCAAACTACATTGAGAGCTTGATAGACACTATAGTAGAGGAGATTGGATCATAGTATGTTGTCCAAATAATAACCGACAATGGAGCGAATTTCAAAAAGGCCGGTTTGCAATTGATAGAAAAAAGAAAAAGTTTGTTTTGGACTCCATGTGCAACTCCTTGCATAGATCTAATGCTAAAGGATATTGGTGAGTTGGATGTGGTCAAGAATTATGTAGCTCGAGCACAATCAATTACAAAGTTTATATATAATCATCATTGGGTCCACGCTTTAATGCAAAAGTATGTAAACGGTGAGATCCTCCGACCTGGAATTACTCGGTTTGCTACCAATTTTATTGCATTAAAGTCATTACAGCAAAAAAGGCATGGCTTAAAGGCAATGGTCACCTGACAAAAATGGTTTGAATCCAGATATTCGAAATTGAGCGATAGAAAGAAGATAGAAAAGTCCATTCTTTCCTCTAGATTTTGGGAGACTACGGTAAAAATCATAAAAGGTGTGGAACCACTTTATATTGTCCTCCGTAAGGTTAATATGGACAAGCGTCCACAGATGTCGTATCTTAAATATATGCTGATTTCAGCAAGGGAGGAGGTCAGGAGAGCATTCAAAGATGATTTTAAGGCCGACCAATATGTATGGATCATTGATCATCAGACCGAAGTTCATATGGATCAAGATATCCATAATGCCGGTAAATTCATATTCAGAAAATTTTAATTTATTATTATTCAAATAATAAAAAATCATACTAACAAAATTATGTCTTGCAGCGTACTATCTAAACCTGGTAATTCAATATCGATATGTTCTCGGAACGTAAAATGATTTCCTAACGACATTGCGAAATGTTATATTTCAGCTTTAGCCAAACACTACTGATGAAGCCGATGCTCTTATGGAGGGTTGGTTACTTCGAAAAACAGTTAGTTCATTCTCCGACGTTGTAGCTGCATCGTGTCGGTACACTATGGATCCTGGTGACAAAAAGTTATACATATTGATTATCAATTATATTTAATGTTAATTATTTGTTATGCTAATAAAATCTTATTTATATCTTTTTGCAATCGAGTGGTGGCTACAATTTAGAGGGGATGCACCACATTTAAGGAAGGTTGTCGTTTGTGTACTTTCACAGACAACAACATCCAGTGGTTGCGAACGTAATTGGTCAACGTTTGCATTGATTAATACGAAGGTCCGCAACAAACTCTCCTACAGACGGTTAGAGAAACTAGTATATGTCCCTTATAACATGCGGCTAAGATTGCGATGTGCTGAGTTGGATAAGGAGCCAAAGGAACCATATATTGATCCCATTGACCTCCAATTCTACAACGAAGATTCAAAGCCAATGTTAGATTGGGTTGAAGCAACAGAGAACCAAGAGGATCCTCTCCTTGATAAGGCGAGAGATCCTCAGCGTCCTTCACGTTTTATCACCGAGGCAATAGAAGAAAAAAAAGCACAACCCCAACAGGTGAAAAATCCCCCTCGATTACAACGTGGCAGGAGTCAAACAACATCGAGTCAAACTGCTTGAGGAACTACAGACACCCAACGGTCATAGTCGTCCGCCCAGCGTGCAAAGGCAAAGGGGAAGGCAGTAGTATCAGTGTTAGAAAGAATCGAGTCGGGCAACGAGACACCTTCACAATCACATTCAGCAACTCGCTCGGTCCAGAGACATGACAGCAACACGGACAACAGTGCCTCGACGGATGATGGCGGTGATGCCGGGCAGTCGTTGGTCTCATCTACACAACTTGAGGGTGGTGCATGGACTGAGGAACAATATTTTACACATGCCACCCAAGATTCAGATCATGGAACTCGACAAGGTACTGGTCAAGTTTATGCGCGGAAGGGGAAGGGGAAGGTAGTGGATGAATTTGAGCAGATGCGACAGAGCCTACATGATATAGACAAAGAAAGAAGCTCATCGTATTCACAATCATCGTATTATGGAGAATCATACGGGCAACAACAGTATGATGATAGTTGGTCATCCTTCTCTGAGCAACAGTATGATACAGAGCAGCAAATCAGTAGCGAAACTAGAAGCTCTGAAATTCACTAATATATGCCTTAAGAGCTGACTCGGACAAATATGATTCATGACGATCAGCCTACGATCAACACCACAATGATGCATCAATGGCATACAGTGTATCAATACACTATATCATGGGATCAATTTCATGATTGGGTCCAACAAACAAATCATATATGTATAGGATCGAGGACCCCGATCCGCCACCCGTGGAGGCCCGTCGTTCGTTTTGGTGGTAGAATAAAAAATCAGGTATATCTACATATGTGATTATTTAATTCATTTGAATTTTAGAGTTTATATTGTAACAAAATAGTCTAACAATTCAAATGATTTTTCTGTAGATATTTCAATATTTACAGAAGGACAATCCATAACGGACTGAAATACGAACCTTGAATAAGACTTCCTCAAAGCCCGAAAAATATATGTGATACTATTCTTCCTCCACCCTTGTCAATGTAGTCACAATAAATACATTATCAATGATGACGATTCTCATCTATCTTTCGGGCATAAACCCATGCATCATCATGTGGCTGTTCCTTTGGTGCCATGATCCTACCAAATTTAAATCAAATAAACTATACAGTATAAAAATATTAAATTGACCAAATATCGATCAAAAATCATTAATCGCAGCATTAAATAACTTTAATAAAACCTAATTAAACCTATTTTACCATCATATATATGTCAAACATATAAAAGAAACATTAAATATATAATTTTGATCCAATATAATTTAAATTATAATAAAATCATCATTAGATACACTAATTACATGATTAACATAGTTAATTTTCCATTAATTACTTCTCTTTCAACACTATAAACATGACAAACACCCTAATAGGTATTAAACGCATTAAATTGACATAAAATCGAACAAATTTCGATTAAATCATCATTAAAATGATTAATCGCAGCATTAAATAACTTTAATAAAACCTAATTAAACCTATTTTACCATCATATATATGTTAAACACATAAAAGAAACATTAAATATGTAATTTTGATCCAATATGATTAAAATTCTGATAAATCATCATTAGATATACTAATTACATGATTAACATAGTTAATTTTTCACTAATTACTTCTCTTTCAACACTATAAACATGGCAAACACTCTAATAGGTATTAAACATATTGAATTGACATAAAATCAAACAAATTTCGATTAAATCATCTTTAAAATAACTAATCGTAACATCATAAATATTTTTCAATATTTAATATGCATGAAACACACTAATCATAATATTAAAGATCTTAATTACTCTCTAATTAAAGAAAGAGAATACATACCACTTGATTAGAAAGTTCTTCCTCTTAATCTTCCCAAATTAGCCTCGATTGAATTCATAAATCGTTGTTTTGTAGAGTTTTGGAGAGAAAAAAAAGTTTGAGATAGTTTAAGAGAGTATGAGAATCTAATGGAGTGACATAGGGAAAAAGAAGGATTTAAATACTATGAGAAAGGGCTCCAACGGTCAATTTGATCGTTGGAGCACTGTAGCATTGTTATAGTGCGATAACGGTCAATTTCGATTGTTACCGAGTTGTGCGGGGCGGTAACGATCGAAATTTCGACCGTTACCGCCTGATATTACTCTGTATCATTCAATGTGGGGCGCTTTTAAACATTCCGCCCAGTTGCGGGCGGTCCGCGTACCGGTATGCCGTCGGACTGGTATGTATTGCCCGTACCGGGCGGTATCATTCGGTATTGTCTACCTTGACTAGTATACAGTTAACAATATACTATTAGCAGTATACTGTTGAGTCGATGTGAGTAGAGGGAGTAAGAGTAGCAATAGCGGCAATGGCAACGGGAGCGGGAGCGAGAGCGACGATTGTGGCGAGCAGCGACAACAGCGATAGTGGCAGCAGCGGCAACGAGCAACGAACAGCGACAACGGTGTAAGAGTAAGATTGAGGCTACTGACTAAGAGAAGCAGCAGTGGTAGCAGGAGCGAGAGCGGGAGCGGCGAAAGTGACAACGACAGCAGCAACAGCAACGACAGTGCAGCAGCAACGGAGAGCAGCAACAATGAAGACAGGCAACGATAGCGGAGAGAGGCAACGACAGTAGAGAGGAAATGTCAACGGTAGAATCGCAAGCAAGGTTAGGGTTGGAGAAGTCGTGAGAGGGATGTTGGGAGGCTGATATCGGTGCTTTAGTTAGTTCAATCGAACCAACTGAAGCACTAGAGACCGAACCAAACGTAAAACACTAGTTCGGTCGCCTGGTTTAACCAGGGCGCTCGCCCGAAGCGCCCGACGCTTGGGCTCGAGCGAGCGCCTAGGCAGCGCCTCTTTGAAGCGAGGCCCTCGGGGCTCGCCTCGCCCGAGCACCTATTGAAATCGTGACATATTGCATTAATTTAATATTGAAGGATATTGAAAAGATTCTTAAAATCAAGAAGACTTTAGAAAAGGCAATCTTTGTCATTGGATTTCTCTATAATCATAATGGGGTTTTTAATATAATGAGAGAATTCATAGATAGTAGGGAATTGGTGAGATAAGGTGTCACTCGATTTGTTACTTTCTTCTTCACATTACAAAGCATACATCTTCAAAAACATAACCTAAGAAACATATTTACCTCGAAGAAATGGATGACAAGCAAATGGGAAAAAAAACGAAAGGCAAAAAGGCCAGTGATATCATTTTAATGTCATCCTTTTGGAAGCTTATAGTTTATATATTAAAAGTAATAGACCCTCTTGTTCGAGTCCTTCGATTGACGAATAATGAAAATAAACTTGCAATGGGATATATTTATGAGGCTATGAATAGAGCAAAGGAGACGATTCAAAAGTCTTTTAATGGAAATGAAGAAAAGTATAAGAAAATAATTGCAATCATTGACGAAAGTTGGAGTTGTCAACTTCATCGCCCATTACATGCAACAGGAGATATTATTTGACCCCAAAATTCTTTTATACGATCACCTCTATTGGGTTTGATGCATAAGTTCCAAATGGGTTATATCAGTGCATTACAAGATTGGTTCCAAGCCTTGAGGTATAAGATAAGATCATATATAAATTATCTTTATATAAAAATGTCGATGGTCCCTTTAAAATTCCAATGACAGTTCAATCTAGGACAATGACATCTCCAAGTATTAATAAATTGATATAATCAATTTTATCTATAGTATGTTACTATGTTATTTCTAATAATAAAATAAATTTTATAGTTGAATGGTGGAGTCTATTAGGAAATTCTACCTCGAACTTACAACAATTGGCTATCAAAATTTTTAGTTTGATATGTAGTGTTACGAGTTATAAGCGAAACTAGAGTCTTTGAGCATGTAAAGATCACAAAATATTTTTATTTCAATTAATCTATTCCGTTTTAGATAGATGTATCAATATATTTTCAAATTATATGATATGACAGATTCACTCAAAAAGAAGAAATCGGTTGGAGCATCAATAATTACATTATTTTGTTTTTATATAAAATATAATCAAGCATTGAAGGTTTGTTATGATTTGCAAAATAGCATTGATCCAATCTCATTACAAGACATTGATGATTCAAATGATTGGTTGGTGAAAGAAATGGGTGAGATCTTACAAGATACCGAAGACAAGCTTGTCTTTGAAGATGACAGTTTGATATTGGAAGATGTGACAAGAGCCTCGGGTGTTAAAGAATTACAAATATATATAAGACAGATGACGAAGGGAAGAATGAGGGCAAAAGCCTCAAGTTCATCTCCTGCTATTATTGAAGATGATGAAACATATTTTGACGAATAATGATGAGAGGAAGAGAAGGATGATGATATGTTTGAAAATGACGATATTGATTATGATGAATGAATTTAATGCAAAACTTTATTATTTTAAGTCTTTTGACATTTTTGTTATTAGAAGATGGATAATGTGACTTGGTACTTTAGATCTTTCTAACTTAATGTCATATTTTTTATTTATATAATCATATTTATCAATCGTATTATATATTTTTATATTTCAGAGTGCCTCGCTTTGCTTGGGTGAGCGTCTAGCACCTTGGACATTTTGAGACCTTAGCAACTATTGCTTTTTAAATCACTGTATTATCCGTCTTCTAATAATAAAAATGTTACATGATTCAAAGCAATAAAGTTTTACATCAAATTCAATCATTATCATAATCAACATCGTCATTCTCAAACATATCATCTTTCTCTTTCGCTCGTTCATCTTCATCAAAATATATTTTCTCCTCTTCAACAATAGCAGGAGACGAACTTGAGATTCTTGCACTCATTTTTACCTTCATCATCTACCTTGTATAAGTCTGCAACTCTCTAACACGTGAAGCTCTTGCCACATCTCCCCATGTCAAGCTGTCATCTTCAAATACATGCTCATCTTTGGCATCTTGCAAGTTCACATTCATTTCCCCAACCAACCACTCATTTGAATAATCAATGTCTTGTAATGAAATTGGATTAATGTTATTTCATGATTCATGATGAGCCTTCAATACTTTATTATGATTTATATAAACCAGATCATGTAATCTTTGATGCTCTAACTGATTTTCTCACTTTACGTGAATCTATCATATCATATAATTTAAAAATATATTAATACATCTATCTAAAAAAGAATAGAATAATTAACAAAAATATTCTGTGATCCTTACATGCTCAAAGGCACTCTAGTTTCACTCACAATTTGCTACACTACAAGTCAAACTAAGAATTTTGATAATCAATTGCTAGAAGTTCGATGTGAAATTTCCAAATAAACTTTCATCATTCAACTACAAAATTTACTTTATTATTAACAATAACACACTAAACATGAAATTAATTATATAAATTTATAAATACATGGGGATATAATTGTCCTAGATCGACCTGTCATTCGAATTCCAAAAAGACCATCGACATTCTTATATAAAGATAATTCACGTATGATCTTATCTTGTACCTCAGGACTTGGAACTAACCTTGCAGTGCACTTATATAACTCATTTACAACTTCTATATTAAACTCAATGGAGGTGTTCTCATAAAAGACTTTTGAGTTCAAATAATATCCTGCTACATGTAATGGAGAATAAAATTGATAATTCCATCTTTCGTCAATGATTGCAAATATTTTCTTATATTTTTCTTCATTTCCATCAAAAGATTTTTGAATTGTCTTCTTTTCTCTATCTGTAACCTCATAAATATATCTTATTGTAGGTTTTTTTTCATTATCCGCCAACCAAAGGACTCGAACAAGAGGGCACATTACCTTTAATGTATAAACTATAAGATTCCAAAAGGATAGCATTAAGATAATATCATCGGCTCTCTTACCTTTCGCTTATTTTGCCCATTTGCTTGTCACTCATTTCTTCGAGGTAAACAAATTTATAAGGTTATATTTTTACGATGTATGCTTTGTAATGTCAAGAAGAAAGTAGCAAATCAGATGACACCATATCTCACCAACTCCTTATTGCTTATGAATTCTCTCATCATATTTAAAACTCCAATATAATTATAGAAAAATCCAACGACAAAGATTACCCTTTTTAAAGTCTTCTTGATGTAAGGAATCTTTTCAATATCCTCCAATATTAAATCAATGCAATGCGCCGCAAATTGAGTTCAATATAAGTGTTGTTTTTTCGCTTCAAGTAATTTACCTAAAACAAAAGATAACAAAATTGATAAAACTTAGGTGTTTTATAGTTCTTTCATTCAAATTAGAGACAAAGTAATTAAAAGATTAAAAAATTCGAAAGATAAATCTTATCAAGTAACACATAGTTGCTTCTATTATCGGTTATAACTTGGACAATATTTTGTTCACCAACTTCTTTTATAAGCTTATTAAGCAACTCATATATCTTTTCTCCAGATTTCATAAAAGATGATGTATCTATTGACTTCACAAACATAGTTCCTAAAGAATAATTGATCATAAAATTAATTATCCTCTTATGTCTCCTGTCGGTCCAAGCATCGGACATAATAAAGCAAACATGTTTTACCCATGATTCTTTATGACCCTTTAATAAGTTATTTGTATAATCCAACTCTTTTTTTAATAATGGAACTCGCAACTCATAATAACTTGAAGGTTTTAATCCCCCACTATATCTTCCAATAGCTTCAATCATCTCTTTAAAATTGTCTAAACGACAAGTACTAAGGGAAAGGCCAGCATGATAGAAGAAGTGAGCAATATGTTGAATTGTTCTTCCCCTTATTTCCTTACCACAAACATCACTTATATTTGTTTGTCTTAATTTTACTCCTGCTTGCCCTTGTTAATCCTGTGATCCGTGGTACATATATAAGTTCATCGGCCCCTTTTCACCCTTCTTAAAAACTATGTTTTCTTTTCTTTTTCTATCAAATACCCTTTTCCCACTTGGATTGACATTTTTTTAATAATCTTTTTCTTCTTCATCTCTAATATGTTCAACATTATCCTCGAGTAAAATCTTATAAGATTTATTCTTATGCATATTTTTTTTAGTCATATAAGTTAGCAACTCTTCTTTTACATCAGGTGAATACTACGTGCATGTCGATGCATTATTAAAGTTCCCTACTTGATGCTGCTTTGCACGTGGGTCGATGGGTTTTGCAAGTATAATAGTATGTAGCTTAGTTGGTTCAATCAAACCAACTAGCTATTGTTCAACTGAACCAGACTTAATAGTGCTTTGTTTGAAACGAGCACTTGCCCGAGGCGCTCGACGCTTGGGTTCTGGTGAGCACCCAGGCGACGCTTCACTGAAGTGCACTACTTGGTCGAGGCTTGAGGCACTCGAGCCACACCTCGCCTCACCCAAGCATCTAAGCAAGTACCTGGGCGCCTATTTAAACCCTTGTCCTCGAGTCAACAAAAACTATATTGCAAAGAATGTCTCAGTGCTTCAGGTTCCAAACAACATTAGATGTGGATAGCTAAGCATCACTCGAAAAAAAGCTGATTACCTCTCTCCTAACAAGCTACCAAGCACCAATAGGAAAAAAATGAAAAGAAAAGGGGAATAATCAGTAATAGGATCCCAAGAAGTCTCATCTTTAAACACTATACATGACATGAAAAAAAAAGAAAATGGAAATAAGGGGAAAAAATAACTCAATATCACACATTATGGTACAAGCTGAATCTGCTGAAGTTTAAACTCGGATGTCAGAAGGAGGAAAGTTCAGATCTCAGCAGGCTGAAAATAAACGAGAAAATAACAAACCTGCGAATCGAAAAATTTCAACGAACAAGTCAATGCTTCAAG
The DNA here is from genome assembly GCF_036884655.1 of Musa acuminata AAA Group. Taxonomy (NCBI): domain Eukaryota; kingdom Viridiplantae; phylum Streptophyta; class Magnoliopsida; order Zingiberales; family Musaceae; genus Musa; species Musa acuminata. The sequence goes on from NC_088354.1 coordinate 17,815,609, forward strand.
ATCACCATCCAGTTGGACCAAATCTGCAACACTCCAAAGTAGTTAAAGCAACAACTCAAACAGAAGTAGAAAGTAAAAACCTAGAATAAGTTACCTCCAGTAACCATTCTCGTGAGCGTCTCAACTTCACTGGAAATATTGGTGTTCTCCTCCTCTGCTGAGCATATCTCCTTCTTCAGTTGTTCCATGTATGACTCTGCAACAACGAGCAGAACTGACAAGAATGGAAGAGGTCACAAGTAAACAAAGTTACATGTAATAGTCCATGCTTGTTTCCCAAGAATAAACCCAGGGCATACCTAATGCACAAGGCTCCCGCCAATGCGGGGTCTGTGGAGGGCCACTATACGCAGTCTTACTTTGAAGTATTTAGAGAGATTGTTTCAATAATATTTACGAATAAAAATAATGAAGATACAATCTATTAAAATACAAAACAAATGCACTTTACAGAAACAAAACAAGCAAGGTGCAATCAAAGAAAGTGTGACATCACATATTTACGTTATTTTTAATTTTTATACCCAAAAATGCAGTTGACAATCAATATCAGATAAAATGAAAAGAAAAAGAAAAAAGAACCGTCTTTTAAAACTCATGGTATATGTAACACATACTTGAATTCTTGACAAATTAGAAGCAAAAGAATTATCTTGCCTAAATCATCAATCCCTAGAGACGCAATATTTTGTTCCTCCGCCTCCGACCGCTTAAACATTTCCTGAAATATTGGATAGTAAAACCGAATTAAGCATCGTTTACCGTATTGCAAGCATTGATACAAGCAGAATGGCCGTTGTAGTAAAATTTGAAAATGGAAACAAGAAAAAGAGGGGACCTGGAGATCAGAGGAGCAATCGTCTAACTTGTTCGTATCAACCGACGAGGCATCGGACGAGCCGAAGAGCCTCATTTGCATCTCGGAGACCACCTTTAAGCGACTTCAAATTTTCGATTTCGAGACGAAAGAACGGAGGCAGCATCATCCACCAACGAATAATTGGGAAGAAGAATGCCATTAACAAGGATCAAGACTCGCTATAACACCGAATTCCTCACCTTCGAATGTCCTCCAGGTCGACCGGTTCCATCCGAGACTCCTCCGACGATATTAGGGTTTCCGCCATGGACGCTTTCGCTTCTCTTTCTCTCTCCCTCCCAACCTCGATTTCAAAAGAACCGGTGGGGAGGGGCGGTTGTCGGATCTATTTCCAGATTGGATCCAATCCGAACCCGAATTAGCTTCCAACTCGGGTTTCTTATTATCCTGATTGAAGGCGACTTTATCCCGATTATAAATCCGAAACATACATGGTTTTACATAAATATCCTTTTTAGAATTCCGGAAATAGCATATTTGCCTATACATATATTAATATTGCAAATATATCAAAAGGAAAATTTACACTTTTAAATATTTGATATATATACCACCAGTTAAACATCCATTCCATAAACTTAACTATTTATAAATTACACATCATGATTATTATGAATTGATATATGAAATTTTAGATATCTAAAAGATTCGTTATTACTATCATAAATACAAAAAAATTTAGATATCATGATTATTATTGTATTTATAAATACAATCAAGTTGAGTTCCAATGTCATTATAACAAAAAAAAAAAAAAGTCATGGTGAGTAACTAACTATAATGGTATTATATTGAGCTTTATTTATTTATATATATAACTTTATGGTGGCGACCGATTTATGAAAGAGTTGGCTGTTGATGTTGATTGTATGGTTTGTCATCTCTCTGACATCTTTATTCCAACACAAGCACAGTCCGACCTGACAGGAAAGCGCTAGCTCCTATTTCCATGGATTGGGAGGAAGTCCACACGGTTAATTTCGAGGATCGTATCGATAACATAATGGAAGTTCTAGATGGTCAGCCGAGAAAGGATGATGATTTAGAACCTGCAATGATGTCCAACAAATCAGACGATTCAGGTTCGACAGGGGACTAATCCATTTTGTCCTCGTTGCGAGAGATGTCCACTTTGAAAATAACTTTTGGAGTCAATGAAGTTTCGCACCAACATATATTTCCCAATTGCAGAGAGTGGTGTGTGACTTACTCTAATGTCGATCCATCTGCCTGTGACATTATCTTATTTTGTTGTAGGAATATATATATATATATATATATATATATATATATATATATATATATATATATATATATAGCTTTCTTGTTGTTTCGTGGGCAATTTCATGAATCCTTTTAACATTTATGAACTCTCATGTATACATTTTTTTTTTAAGTTTCATTTATCATTTTGAAATTTTTGTTAACATAAAACCTATAATCATGCTATCTGAAATGTGAAAAAAATCTTTTATGTTAAGATTGAAATCAAATAAAATTAGATCTAATAATATTATGATACATACTCTTTATTGTTATTCAAAAGAATAAACTTTATCTGATCTATAGACTCATCATCATCGAATCTGAGATATCAATCTGTAAGAAGAATTAGAAATTCTTTCTTCTCTCTTTTTATCTTTTTCATAAGACCACTTAAATTAATAAATTAGGGAGAGGGAGATTGAGAGAAAAACCTTAATCTCTCAACTGCATTGACGTCTTCTTTTTAACCCTTAAAGGTCCTGTCTATTTATAGGTGAGAGCAGAGGGTCTAGAATAAGTTATTACGAAAGTTCCTCCCATCAAGAACATCCTTTAAATAATCTTACGAACTTTTTTTCTATTGGTCAATAACCAATTCAATCATATCTAACAGTTTTACCTACTTTTATATGTATCCAAATATTCTACAAATCCCCAAAAGAAATTCTAATGAAATTTTTTCCAAATTTCAATCTACTGAAGCATGGTTAGTTCAATCTCTACCGGTTTGTTTTCTCTTTTTTCCTTTTAATTATTTATTAAATTTGCCATCCTCGCTGTGGAATTGTCATCGTTGAATAAGTGCAAACTAACTCTCAGTCACGGCTTTAGATGATGAAAATCTAAGAGGAGATAGTTAAAGGCTTTTAAATGTTAATTTAAGAGAGGTTTGAATTGTCAGACTTGTCGGAGCAGATGTACATCACAGAGTTTGCGATGAGAGAGACCCATGTTTGGTCACCCCTCGTTGTCAAGTCTTTTTAGGAGGATCTATTTTGGGAGTAGTGATGCAACAGTGAAGTAAAATTCCTCTTCTTTTGCCGGGAAATTAAACAAGTATACTTCCTAAAATAAATTAAGAATATTTATTTACCAAATACATGCGTTATGTCAATATATCCAGTTCTCTCCATATCCTATTGATCTTGCTAGTTTTAGGGTGATTTGCAAGCCATTTTCACATTTATTATAAAGTACTGATCTTCCTTGTGATTGTTCAAAATCAGCACTAGTGCTTCTACATCATAGTCGATCTAAATATTTTGGGCTCCTTTCTTCAAAGCTTGTTTCATCTCTTTCTTAATCGTTTCATTATAAATAATGAACTTATTTTGCCTATATATGCATTATGATCTCTAATAAGGAAACTTACTCCATTCATTTTCTTGGAAGAACCATCCGTACCTATAATTGGACATCACTTTTACTTAGTTATTGTTGTATGCCAAAATCATGACTACAATAATCATTATCCTGTTGCATACATTTCCATCATTTCTCAGAGATAAATGACTTCAAACCCATGACAGTTAATTTAACAAGTCAAAAGGTTTAATTATAGAGCATGTTTAAAAGACAGAGTCTCCTAATAAAGAGAACTCAAGGGACATTAATTTTAAGATCACATCAGTGTTTTTTCAATGTCTAATAATGAGTAATTCAAGAGACTCTTCTAAGTAAAAAGCTGAAGTCAGATATATATTTTTTATTTATATCAAGCAGGTTAGGTTAGTAATTATTTATCATAAGTCCTATGTTTATCAATTATCCTTTGCAAATATTTTTTATATATATATATATATATATATATATATATATATATATATATATATATATATATATATATATATATATATATATAGTTAACTTTGCTAGAATTTACAAGGTTAATAGGCTATGGAGGGAATTGGCCTCTTGAATTTATTTTATTTTATTTTTTTGGAGCTTTTGGGAAAAAAGAACATCTCTTGCAATATTTTATTGAAGTAAATTATCTTCTTTAGAAAATAATTATTATCCCATTACCACATAACTTTCTCCATGCATCCATCCACATCCATGCCTTAATTTTTTCATCTAAAATGGTGGTGTCCCTTTCTCTTTCTTTTTTTTCTTTTATATTTTCCTGGGTCCTACTCAATGATACATCATCCAGGGTTTTTATTTGCCTTCAATTATTATCCCTCTTATGCTCCGAACAGGCTTATACCCCTTTCCTTCTACTATGGCTTCAGACTTGGCACCCATCCAGCAGTGCCTTGTATGCCTTTTGTTTGATGTCATCTGTCAAACTTTTCAAACCAATTCATAGGTCCAGAGGTTCAGGTTCCTGCAGTTCAGCTGACTTGGAATTCAATTCTTCAGCAATCTGCAGACCAAATCAAGCCTATCAAATAGTCCTGCCACCTACCTGTCCCAATTTAATCCCCCAGGAAGAAGTGCAAGTCATTGTCCCATCATCTTCCATGGCTCAAAAACACTCTAAAACTGGAATACCTTTTTAGCAAACCTAATCTTAGCCTGTTTAGTGATCCAATGAGAGTTACAAATAAATTTCTGTGCTAAACAATACCCGAAAAGACTTGGAGAATATATTTGAAATAAAAAATATTCCAAAGAATATTCTCAAGTTTGTGCTGACATGACAAACAGGTGACTCAGCAGGAATTTCATGGCGATAATCTGAGGGTCGCCCCGCTCCCAAGTCATCCAGTAAGAATCGTCAGTAAAACCTACGTTCCGCTCCTCACCATCAGCTAACTAACTGTTCGTCTTCGCTCTTCTCTCAAATTGATCCTCCCACCATAAACCAAATCCCTCGACCTCTCGGAGAAGAACTCGTCGCATCGTCGCCTAATGATCAATCCCCTTTTTATTTTGTTCTCTTTTTTTTCAGTTTCGTACTGATGTGAGTGATAGAAGATAAAATTTTTCTTGTGGAAATCTCTCTATTCTATTAAGGAAAATCTCTATTCTGTTGAGGAAATCATTTCTCCTAATTTGTATAAATAGGAGAGGAAACATGTTAATGTATTGAAGTATTTTCATTTATTCAATAAAACTTCTTCTCTTTTTCAATAAAGTTTCTTCAATAATTATTCTTATCCCTCTTCTTTGAATGCTTTGTTCGTTTCCAACCCTCGAGTTCAGTCATCTCAGTCGGCCTATAAAGTTGTGCCTTCTTCACTAAAGCTGTGCTGTGCAAGTGTTTGGAGTCAGTGTTAGAGAGAGCATATGAATGCTCATATTAATATCATCACTGTTGGTTGAAACTGAAACATTGTTCCAGTTCAAGCGATCTCCAACTTTGACCAATATTTTTCCAAGCATGAAGGCCAAGATCTGACTACCAAACCAACCAAGACATGGGGAATCTACGTAGCTAACCGGACTGAAGCCAGCTCAAGTCTTGTATTTTTGTTTGGGGCACGTCCCGAGTTGGATCTCTTCTTCTCTGGCAAATACAATAAAATAATAATAATATTAAATTATTATATATATATATATATATATATATATATAGTTTTATTCCTTTAAATTCAGATTAGCAAAATATATCCATAAAAAAAAATCTCTCTTCTTCTCCTCCTGTAGGTCACATCATATGACTATTAACTGACATATTTATATGCTATATTACATTTTGTGGGCTTGCTAAACTTTGAAAGGGTAAATATGGAAAAACACCTAAAATTAATGTATATATACTGTAATTGTCACCTCGACCACCACGCAAGCGACCTTTCAATGTTCGAGTCAATAGATTTGACTTACCTTTTCCAGGCCAAGGAAAAATAGTCTATTTATTATTGTCCTCTCCTCTTAATTCGCTCCTTCGCTCTCTTACCATGATAGCAAGTAGCATTGTCTTTGCTGGATCCGAATTTTGGTGCATCTTAACAACCTCCTCATTCCTATTAGATGGTTAATGCGACAAAATATTGATGGATACCGTCGTTATCTCGTCTAATTATATATTTTTTTATAATTAATTATTTTTAGTATTTGTATCTTATATTTTTAAAATTTTTATCTTTAATCTTATTATTTTAATAAATTTTTTATTCATATAAAATTATATTTTTAATTTTATATAAAGATCTTAATATTTTTATTTTTAAAAATAATTAATTATAAAAGAGATAATCTATAATTAAAAAAATAAATTCACATGTCTTAGGAGTAGTTAACCTATTAATGCAAAGGTGATTGGCCATTTGATGGAACGAAAGTTTTTTTTAATTTAAAAAAAAATAAATTTTTAGTAAAAAATATAAAAGGTTTTTTTTTTTTGGAAGGATGCCAATTAACTTGGTCGATAAAAATTATTATTAACCCTAATATTTTGAGATGGAATCTCGTTTATCATTTAAAGAAATATATATTTTTTATTTGTTTTATCAGCAAACAGTTAAAGATTAAAGAAAAAAAAGAAAAAAGCTAAAATATTGCGTGTGCAACCAACCAACCCATCTCGATGTGAAATATTTCTTGTTTTAAACTATTAGTTAGTTAATCGCAGACTTACGCAGTGCCGATCGAAACATGGAAGTATTCCTCGTTTCCCACTCGCGTTTCCGAGCTCGAAGACAAGTTCAAAGTCGTGGCCAAGTTGCTGCTCGTCGACGGTATCGTCATTGCTATTATTGCGATCTCCGGTGCCGTCTCTCCCTTCCATCATCCCTTTGGCTTTCTCCATCCAAAGTGGGGATTGTTAGAGCGATTCAAAAGAGGAAACCCGTGGCAGGAGAAAAAGCCCGCACCTTTTAACTCCTTCGAGCATCGGATGGCGGTGTGTCTTTCACCTTTTTCTGGTTTTGATGTTTTGGTTGGTTCCATCGGGAAAAAGATGGAATCCTTTTGCTGCTTTGGGTGACTATGATGGTTGCTCGAGTGCTCGGTGGCTTTGATGTGGTCGCGCCGATGGTTCCCTTGATGCGGAATCATTCAGAAGCGGACGTTTGTTGATGGGTCTGGGATTTTATACCGTCTGATATTGTTTTGTTTCTGAACTTGTGTCGAATAATTTGAACAGATTTGAATGGGTTTTTTCTGCCTTGTCTTTCTGGAGAGCGCAATCATATATTGCGGATTTGGGGATTTTGAGTTTTGAATGCCATGGAAAGCAGATTTAATTTAATTTAGTTTCTTTAAATTTGCTTCTTTTATTCAAATATTACATGACATGCGCACTTGACACGTACAAAATTTCAAACTCTGACCTCTTCCTAGGAGATCATTTGCTTCGATTCTGTATGGAGTTGACCAATTTAAGATGGTTGAGAATTGAGTTTGTCCTTTCCACAGGGAGATGGTGATCATGTTTAGGGAGTATGTTTCTGGTTGATGTTGTATTGCTTAGTTTAAGCTTAATAAAATTTCCATTTTCATTTAGAAAAGAAAAAGAGAAAACTTTTCGTTTTTATTTTCTTCAATGAGGAGAAAAAAAAAAAACTGATGGCCTAAATAAAAATAACATCTTACTCAAAAGACATAGCATTGGTTGCTACTGCACATTAGCTATGAATCAAAAACAAGTGATTTGATTACCCTCTGCCAAACTTGTGCCACGAACTTCAATTTTAATCCTTGCTACTTTAAACAAGATTTGTTGTGCATTTGGTAGATCATTGGGATATGTATGAATATTTCAAATCTGATGAGTATTTGGCAGATACCAGTCGATACGCATGCTTCATCTAAAAGACAAGTGTCTCTTTTATTTTGTCCTGTGATACAAGCCTTTAATAACAAAAACATGTTTACTTCTCTCTCTCTCATATGATTTTTCTGCATCTTTTGGTTCTTGATCAGACTCTTTTATCTGCATGAATCGTTGCTTAGTTTCTTCAAAATGTAGGAGAAAATACTAAGCATTTTGATGTTGAAGCGTACAGGATATTTCCAATTACGTTGTGCAGTAGGGAAATCATTATAGGATGTCAACATTTCTTTTCAATTTCAAGTTTTTTAATGCATCATGTTTCATAATTTTTTTCTGATATGAGAAAGTGTGCTGCATGGTTTATTTGGATGCAGCAACAAGCAAAAGTACCTAAATTTGGCAACTGGGAAACTGCTGAAAGTGTCCCTTACACCCAATACTTTGATCAAGCTCGGAGCAAAAATGACAGAAAAACCACTACTAATCCAAATGGTGGTACTGAAAACTCAAAGATAGTCTCTACTGATGTAGAATCTCTGGTCGATGCATCTTCAACTAAAACTGGGTCCAATCTTGAGACCACCAAACCTAAGGATCCAAGACCATTGAGGAAGGATGCTGGTAATATCAATCAAACTGATACACCTGTGAGTAAAGAAGGTGTTGTTCGCAAACCCGATAACAAGAGGAGATCAAACAGACAACATGGTGGATATCAGGGTAAATCGGTTGACAGAGCTGCAAATGATCCTCCTCCATCGGGCAAAAAGACAGCATTGGAAGGTACTCCAGGAAGAATTAGAACAACTCCTGGTGATCGAGCCTGTGGAACGGTAAGTACTTGCTTCGGTTGTTCTTCCTATGTTGCATGATTGAGTTGGTGCATATCTGAAGAAATCTAAGAGGCATAATTCGGATTTGATGAAAAATGAGTTAGTAGTAAGCTAATGTCGTTCTTTGGGTAGCAGCCTCACCATGATGTGACAGTGCCACCTTTTGCTGGATGGGATGAAAATGATCCAGCATCTGGTGAGGAGTACACTGGCATCTTTAAGCTAATAGCTGAGAACAGAAGAACTCCTGGTACTCCATATGAGCCACCACAACCAAGTGGTCAGAAGCAAGGAAGTACTGGAACTAAGGTCAGGACCTCTTCTTTGTAATCTTTATAGCAGAATACAAATTAGAATCATCTAAGCAATGGAAGTCATGTTTTCAGATGAAAGACCTCCTTTTTAACCACTCTTGTAGCAGAACTACTACTTAGGTTCATATGCTTTTGTGGTTCCATGTTCATATATTATCAGGAAGCCAGTTTCATCCGTGTTGTCGACTTCTTCTGTTCCTTTTTTGTTACAATGCTTTTTTCCTTCTTTCCTTCCCAGGCGAAGGAAATGCTTAAGAAAGAATAATATAAATTGCGGCAACCTCTTCTGCTCTGAAAGGAATAAGAAAAAAAGGGAAAAAAAAAAAACTCTTGTGCTGTTCATCATAGTTATAATGAAATTCTTTGTTCCTGCTCCAGGGTTGTGGGTGCTTAAGCTGGATTTTGAAGTGAAAATCTTCGTGGTAAAGATTTTGGAAATCTAAAGCTGCCAAATTCATCGAGAAAAGCCTTTTTTAGGGAGTTCTGTTTCGGAAGTATATATTTTCAGCATTTAAGCATAATGAGTGTTTATATGCAATTTAACATAATGTTCTTTTTTCTTATTTTTGCAACTGCTTTCTGTGGTCTCCTGAACATATTTCATATGCCATCAAATTTCTTGTTTATGGTTTAACTGTCATTCTTTAGTCGTAGAAATGCAGATTTGTGTAGATGAAATGAATTCAATCATTCAACATCATGGAAATCAATGAAGTATTGTATAGGCTTATGAGCTTATTGTTCATTTGAGAACTAGAAAAGAAAAAACTACATAGAAAACTTATATTGGTTGTGGAAAGATCATTACTGACATCAGCATGAGACAAATTCATGAATCCTTTGCATGAAACTTTTTTTTTTTTTTTTTTTCATTTTTTCATTTAGCTTCGTATCAAATATTGCAATTGTGAAATAAGTAGTCAACCTGTGGTTCTCTAAGAATATTTGAATTATCACAACCTTAGCTCATGAAGAAAAATATTCAGTGTTGTGAAGAAACAAAAAATTAGAAAGATAGGACTCTTTACATACTATTTCTTGAATTCAGTATGCTGCTGGCATCCAATTATGAGAACCACTCCAGCCCACAAGCTTGAATCTTGGTTGGCATCTTGAAACAATCCTTTTCTAACCCCTTTGACTTCCTAAGGGAGAAGCCGGATCGAAAACTTTCTTGATTCTTGATTATTCTGCTTTCAGATCTTTGGAGACCCACTCGACCATGTTCGGCTACCTTAGCTTCCTCAATGGAAGTGCTCGGCCGAAAACGTTTTCTACGACTCTCGCTTCCATCTTTAGATCATCCAACAGCTCCATCTCTTCCTTGCTCAGCCCTTTCAGTAAATTCTCAGCGTCCCGCTTAACTTCCATGAATCCATCTGCAAGCCTCTGTAACAGCGTCACTTCAGTCTTTCCAATCTCCTCAACCTCTCCTTCTATCTGTTCTACTTCTCTTATAATCGTTCTCTCTCCCTCCTCCACCGTTTTCTCCAGCCTTTCCACAAGGGGAGGCTCAGGGCCACAGGTATTGTCTGTCCTGATGAACTTACTAAAATCATGTCCAATACTCTTTGCGGCCTTTTCTAGTTCAGGAACTATGCTTTCAGGTAAAACAGCACTCTTTGTGTATACAACTGCACCTCCATACCCATCCCACGCATCATTTCTACCTCGGTAGTATACAAATATATAATCATCATCTTTGTTCTCTACCTTTGATGATATAATGTACCTGAAGAAGACATGGAAAAGATGATAAACTCCCAGTTCTTAAGCCAGGTAAGTGAACTTGCCAAAATTCAATGATCTACAAGCTCAAAATAAAAGGCTACAGTGACAGATTGATAAACTACTGTCATAAGCAGAGACTGATAATTGCATGTAAGGTTGGAATAAAAACTCATCCCAAAGGCCATATATTGAAGGGACACTGTTTCCACTTGACCAGTTGAATTTACAACCATCACATAAAGTAAAGTTCTCTAGCTAGGAAGCAATGGGTGGAACATTGGATGCCTGACTTCAGAAGCCACTGTCACATCTCATACAAATATAAGATTTGATAGGGTTATATGTTGGATATTGTATTAGCACCATATAAAGCACTGAATCCAGGATAAGAAAATCCTTACATGCATCTTCTTTTTATAACTCATTTTTTGAATCATCGGTGCTCTTAACAATAATTCTTGCATCTTAATTTTATAAATGGACATATACCAGGAAGTATATAAACCTTATGGATCATAAAATGGTTCAAATTGTACTGCTGCTGCAAACATAGGATTAATTAAATTTTACATGAATAATGTTCACATATATTTAAAACATGGCATAACCTTTTTGCCCCTTGTTTTTCCACATATTTATTTTCAGAATTTCCATTCTCGACAATCTCTATGATTTGTATCTCTAGAAAATATACCAAAATTTCATGATACATAAATAACATAAATTTTTTTTTTAAACTCTCCTTATGTTTTGTGTCTCTAGAAAATATGTTAAATTTTCATGATACATAAATAACATAAATATTCTTGACTGTCCCTATGATTTGTATCTTTAGAAAATATACCAAATTTTCATGATACATAAATAACATAAATATTTTTCTCGACTGTCCTTACAATTTGTGTCTCTAGAAAATATGTCAAATTTTCATGATACATAAATAACATAAATGTTCCTGACTGCCCCTATGATTTGTATCTTTAGAAAATATACCAAATTTTCATGATACATAAATAACACAAATATTTTTCTTGACTGTCCTTAGGATTTGTGTCTCTAGAAAAAAATGTCAAATTTTCATAATACATAAATAACATAAATATTCTTGACTGTCCCTATGATTTGTATCTCTAGAAAATATGTTGAATTTTCATGATATATATAGATAACATAAATATTCTTGATTGTCCTTATGATTTGTATCTCTAGAAAATATGTCAAATTCGTATGTTACATAAATAACATAAATACACCATGTGACAAACAGAACATATAGCAAACAATTAGGGATGACAGTAGATGGATTTATATGAATCGAGAGAGATACCAATCATCTTGATAGTGGAGGTACTCATTGTCATGATTGTAGAGTACCCCAGGCTGCGAAGGATCTTGTACAAATCTCTGGACGGCGGATCTAGTGAAGAAACCACTATCTGGTGTACGTATCCTCCAAGACAAATTTCCCACGAGCCTGTCTGATTCCACGTGAAACTCATGTAATTGGCAGTCAAATGTGTCAAAAGTAGGATTTAGGCCGCTTGTTATGTACCACTTCCCACTGAAATCTGATATATTAAACGTTCTGACAACAACAGATGGATCGGGCACAGGAAACTCTCCGACATTTGATTTTCTTGGAACACATTTCTTACGTGAGACTGCACAGTCATTGAATTCATCTACAACACTGTTCTCAAACAGGTCCCCACATTTAATCTGCAGGATATAAGAGCTAAAGCAAAGTCAAATAAATAATTTTCAGCATATGTAATTATGCATGCTCAACAGGAAGAAAAGAAAAGAAAAGGGGAAACCTGGCATTCAGTCTCATCGGGCCTATCATTGCAGGTTTGCAGACATGCAACATTTGCAGCGCAAGAAGGGTTAGCAATGCACTTTGCTAGTTCCACCCTGAGGAAAGAGAAAAGAGCATGTATGGCAATTGAATAATCATGTTCATTGCAACCAACAAGAAGATTAACCATTTGTTTGGCCTTGGAGATATGTGGGCCAACTTTGCTTAATCTTCCCTGAATTCCATTTTTATATCTACCATTTCAAAGTAGCACCTTGCTTGATGTTTTATGAACTTTAAACTGCATATTTAGTCAGGTGGTTATCTTTCCCGGTTTAGTCTTCTATATTTGATAGGAGGTTTCACTCTTATCAACTTGCTAACTACACAATAAGAACTAAGAGAACATGGTAGGGCAAATGATAGCTGAAGCCTCCCTAACTAAGAGAACATGTGGTGTCAACCAAGGATTGTCATGCCAATTGGTAGAGAAAAGATCCAAGTGTTGGCATAAACCTTGTTGACCATGCCAGAGGTGCTGACACAATACTATATGGTGCCGAAAAGGTCTCGGCAGACTCACACGCCAGGAAACAACAATCCTTGTTGTTAACACATAAAAACAGAACTTATGGGTATCTTGTCTTGGGAACAGCCACAAACCATCTCTATAAATCCAATATTGCACATCCGAAATTCTATAATAAAAATGCAAATATAGACTAAGAATCCAAATAAGTAGCAGCAATAAAATCTTATATCAACATAATCTTCCACCTTTTCAAGTTGAAAGCATGCTAGTATCAATAAATCAACGCATCAATTATCTCTGGTGTTTAGTTTTGTAGAATAAGAACAATATTTGTATCTCTTGTTAGAATGTTGTCTATTTAAAATAAATTACAAGTGAATTATAATTAGATCCCAAATCGTAATTCAAAACTATAGATACCTACTTTGAATCCATCATTGGCAAGTCTTAGGTGCAATTCTTGGCCATCTAATAAAGAAACTATGAAATAAATTTTTGTAAAAGAAGAAGAGGAAGATATCTAGAATACATCATTGACAAGTCTTAGGTGCATAACCTTAAAAGTTTAGCATCGACAAACTCAAATTTCATGGTAACAAGCCATTTCTGATCTTTAAATTTTATATCAAGTAACTAATAATTTTATATAAATTGATAAATGATCAAAAAGATTAACTAATAATTTGTGCTTAAAGTGAGAATTTTGAAGTGGTGGTGGTTATGGGCAATGCAGAAAAGAGGGAAACAATACTTGTTATGAACAGTCTGTTCTATAGAATGCTTGATTCATAGGTCAATGGCTAGAAAAAAGACAGAGGAAGAGAAATACAAAAAAAGGAGAGAGAGAGAGAGAGAGAGAGAGAGAAAAGAAAGATGACAATTACACAAGGTTTCTGTAAGTTGGACATGGAGGAGAACAGAAAAGTAAGGAACCAAATTCTCAAACCTAGCGCATAAAAGAATATGCAAGTCTTTTGATTGAGTTTTCGAAAAACTCCAATACAAAATTTAACCCAATAGGCAATCTGATAACAAAGAGAACCGACTCACAAACTGAAATGAAATAGGCTCAACACAAGTAAGATGTGAATATTTGTCTGAATAAATACAGAAAAATAGACAAATTCTAATGAAAACTAACAATAACGAATGCTCCAAAAGCCATACATGTCGATACAAACTCGATAGAAAGGTCTGTCAAAATCCCAGATCAGCTAGTAAGTACCAAAATCCATGAATGTAAGTGTAAAATCCATGTCGAACTCAACAAGAAGTGTTTGTTGTTACTACTTTGTGATTATATGCTGTGGTTAAATTAAAAAGTTCAGAATAGACATTTTTTAAAGCAAGCAACACAGTTACAGCAGTGAAAGAAACATAAGGTTGGTTGGGGAGGAGGGAGCAGGAGAGAATGTTTTAGCTCAGACAAAACTACCTGCATTCCTTCAATAGGCAAGAACATGTCTTGAGGGAATCAACTGCCTCAGCTGATGGCACAAATAGAAGAGTACACGCTAGCAACCCTGTTATAGTTGTTACATACAACTGATTCCACTTGTTAACTATGGTAGACAAAAGCAATGTTGACGATTCAGTTTCTTCTTCAACCTATGAAAAACACAGATTTAGATGGTTATTAGATGTGTAAATTGAAAATATACATAAAAAATTCTTTATAGTGTCACTCTTTGACAGATACCTTATATGTACATAAAGAAGACCTGCTTGCCACTACAATATTGGATGCAGTACTATTAAAGACAGCTTGCCTCCTGAACTCCAATCGACAGCAATTCATCTGAGATTTACGCCACATGATCCTTGGTATTCCTCTGTTGGACCACGATTTTACCTTCTTCGAAAATGAATGGTACGTAGAGATGCTCCAAGGTATCTTTCCATTAAGCATAGGAAACTGTTTGACATGCGGAACAAAGCTTCTATTCGTGGAGAAACCAATTGTAAAGAGGCCAGATTTCATATCTATGACTGAAAAATGGCAAAGCAAGAGTGACTTACAGAAGTCAAATTACAAAATAACCTTAACTTTCAACTTCAACTAAAAACATGGGTTATCTTGATGCTGTATTCTTCTTCTTATTTCAGATTCTGCTTCAAAAATCTGTCATCTATTTCAACTTTTAATGGATATAAGTATCACTTAGAGATTCAAATATTAACTACGGAACCTATATGCATTATGCAAAAGGCCAAGAAACAAACATTGGTAGGAAGCAATAATCCCATCATGCTCAAGGTCCCGAATGACGGACCTTCCGGTTCATCACCACCCCGAAACCCAACCAAAACAAAGAACCCGAATCGATGCGCCAAGGAACCATGCAACCCTTAGATGATTAAAATCACAGCCCTAGTATACTCGATCTTTGATTCTTACAAGTAGCGACACCAAAAACCTATAAATCGTCAAAGCACACAGCGAAAAGGAACCCTAATGGTGCAAAGCGAACGGAGCATTAAAAGAAGAGGGAAAAGGTTTAATATTACTCTGCGAAAGATCGGAGCGGGTGTTCTCATATCGGTACGAACCTGCGAAAAAAAGGGGAAATCTGCAATGGTTAGGGATCCGAATAGTTCTTCTCAGAGACGTCGAGGGATTTGGTTTATGGCGGGAGGATCAATTTGATAGACGAATAGCAGAGAGAAATGAGTGACGGGGAATCGGATAAGAGAGCAGCTTACGGTGGAGTGGCGCGGAACGTGGAAGCGTACGGCTCTTACGGGTAGCTATTTCCCACAAGTCATACGCGATGACGTGGGAGAGGGTCGAGCCTTAGGATTCTGACCATATAACTAACTCTACAACAATCAGTTAGACAATTTAAAGTATGTTTTTTTAGTACACTTCGCTGTACTCCACTGCCAGAAATCAGTTGTGGATTTCTAACGGACTAATCCACGTCATTACAGTTAATTCATCACTAACAAAGAGAATAAACATACGATGCGTAATGATAAGGTATATTTTGGCTGGTCAGCAAGGGGAGCACTCCCACACGCTAAGTCAGAATCCGTTCTGAGGTACTGTTTGGCATGTCTTGTCCCGGAGGCTCAGGGTGGCGCCGTCTGACGTCATCCCGCGTGTCCCGGACAGCGATCGCACAGTACCATCTCATCCCCCGAGGTCATTATTGTCTTCGCTCTCGGTTCCTCCCCAATGGTGACAGGGAGGACCATGGTCCCGAGCGGGGAGATGGAATCTCCCGTAAATCCGGTGAGTGCTGATGCCATGGGGGTGGGGTCTCCCTCGGTCAAACCGAGCTTCTTGAAGGCGTCGGAGTAAAGGACGTCAGCGGAACTCCCGGTGTTGACCATCACCCTTTTGACTCGAGAGTTAGCGATCCGGATGGAGATCACTAGAGCATCATCATGATGGGAGTGCTCGACTTTTTTGGCCTCGAAAGTGATTTCTGGCTCGAGCTCGGGCCGGGGACGTTTCTCAACCGTACCGCGGGCATAGGCCTTCCTCGCCGCAGAGCTATCGTCGCCGGCTACTGGTCCTCCAGAGATGACGTCGATTTGTCTTTCAACGGGTCCCCTGTTAGGATCAGAGCAGCACTAAGAGGGGGGGGGGGGGGTGAATTAGTGCAGCGAATTAAAACTCGTAAGTTTAAAAAAGATTTCGTAAATGCGTAGAGATTTCAATTCGTCAATGACTTGGAGAAAGTAGCTCGAGTAAAGTGAGAAGATGAAAACCGAAAACTTGCTGCTATATAAATAATGGTTTCAAAAAGGTAAGAACTCACACATTCAAGGAATGCACCAATTTAAAGTGGTTCGGTCAAAATGACCTACATCTACTTGCGAAGCCTTCTTCAATGAGGCTCCCAACTTTTACTAGCAAATCACTTTGAAGGGGAAGGACAAATACCCCTCTTACAACCTTTTACAAGTGGTTCACACTCTTACAAATTTTCAAAGAGAAAGAGGGAGGTGAACACTCAAGCTATTGAAAACAAAAACTTGCTAAAGACTTTGCTAAGACTTTTATCTCAATCTCTTGCTTCTCAAAGGTTGTTATCTTAGCTGAGAATAGAGGGGTATTTATAGGCCCCAAGAGGATTCAAATTTGGGCTCAAAATTTTGAATTCTCTTGGGTTTCCGAGGCTGGCGGTGCCATCGCCTGTCGGTGGCGGTGCCACCGCCGGACCTCTCGGGTGCTGGGCGGTGCCACCGCTCAGTCCAGCGGTGCCACCGTTCAGTTCTCGAGTTCTGGGCGGTGCCACCGCCTAATCTGGCGATGCCACCGCCTACACTATTTCAGCTCATTGGTTGGGCTCCAAACTTGGCCCAAACCAGTCCGAACTCGGGCCCAATTGGCCCCTACTTGAGTTATAGGATTAACACCTAATCCTAACCCTAATTAATATGCTAACTATGAATTTAAAGATATTTTCTAAGCTATTACAAAGTCCGTAAGTCAAGACTTCTTCCGACGAGCTTCCAGCGAACTTTCGGCGGTCATCCGATAAACTCTCGGAAAACATTCTGTGGACTCCCGGCAAGCTCCTAGACTTCATGATTTGATCTTAGCGAGTTCCAACGAGCTTCTTCGGCAAGCTCCGACCTTTCTCGGCGAGCTCCGTGAACTTCCAACGAACCTTCTGCTAGTCATAGGTGCCCAGCAAGCCAATCACGTGAGTGATGGCACGTGTGACTTGATACAGAATCTTTTTGCTTATTATATTTTGGCGTATATCACTTTATAATTATTGCATATATGCATATATATATATTGTGATGTCCTTGGATTTGTGCAATGGGAATCGGATCGTGATGAGATCACGATAATGAGATCGATTCACCTTTAAACACTTATCCTAAATAATCCCGATCATAGGTTACTCGAGAGGGACATCATGATAACCGGACAGACTGGTATGCTGTATACCCGTCCATATGATGGATGCAGCCGGTCTCATAGTTGCTCGTGTAGGGACACTAGGGATACAGTACAAGTGCTCATTGGAGAATGAGTTTCACTGATTGATCCGCTTACGGAATGCTGGATGGTTGATGATGCCTTATTGTCAGACAGCGATTCCGTAGTTTTAGTGGTGTATCTGGTCCTTAGGCTTGAGTCACCAAGGATGTCCTGTATGAGTGCTCCACTCTTTGATACCAGACTTATATGTTTGGTTGTCCCAGATCTAGTACAGCTGGTCATTAGGAGTGGTAGTCGACCTTACGAGGGCTATTGAGTGTCAATAGAGGATCATCCACTCTCGGCGTCATGAGAGGAATATCCCATGTGTTCTTGCTCAGACAAATCCCTGGCCTAGAGGGTCACACACATATGGTAGGCATTGCGATGAGTAGAGGTTCGAATATGAGATATCTGACGGAGCCCTTGTCTTATTGGATGCAGATCCAATACCCACTAGGGGAGGACCCATTAGGGTTTGACAGGGGACCTCTATAAATAGGAGGGATTAAGAGCCTCATAGGCTAGAGCCTTTGCTTGCCTCTCCTATTCTACTCTCCCTCTCCATCTCAGAGCAGGCTTGGAGTTTTAAGGAGCGTCGTCACAGCCCTGCTGTGTGGATCACCGCTAGAGAGGAGGATGCTTGACCTCCTTCACCCTCTCCTAAGGATCTGCAAGGAAACAGGGATATACGATCTCCCTAGGTAACACAATATACTTTATACGTAGTTTTAAGTTTCGCGGATTTTGCGCACCAATCTTCGCACGACGATGAACATCTCTTTGGGAATTGGGGATTTTGTTTTCTTGTTCTTCCACTGCGCATGTGATGTCGCCCCCAAGATTTCCCAACACCTTCCGGTGAGCTTCCGAAAAACCCTTCGGCAAGCTCCCTACTCATTCTCGGCTAGTTCCGGCAGCATTCCCGACAAACCTTCGGACTTCCGTCGAACTTGCAACAAATCCTTCGCACTTGACTTCGACACTTTATTTCGCTTTATGTCTTCATCGTTATCGTAGTTAATCCTGCACACCCAAGCCAAAACTCTACTCCGATCTAGACAATTATTACAATGCGAATTGACATTCTGCTGCCCGGCACATCATTGGTTGGCGCTTCGTCCGATTCTTCAGCGCATCGTCCTCTCTTGCGGCTTGTTGCCCAATCGGCGGTTGACCTCCGCAACCCCGATATCCTTGGCATAATTTCACTCCCCTTGGCCCGATGCCTGACGTCTGAAGCCTTCTACCGTCCAATATCCTGACGTGATCTCCTCCGGCGCAACGTCAATTCATCTTACGTCAACTGTCTAATCCTGATCGAGTAGACCTGCATCACTCAAAATGCAGTTAAACATCTAAACACAATCAATTAGTTTCATCATCAAAATATGAGATTTAACATCCCCTGGGGCGTGGAGTCGCTTCCCGGGGTTCCTTGAGGTAGTGTTCGAGGTGACCTCTCCGGATCAGTGCCTCGATCTGATTTTGGAGGTCATGACAGTCCTCTGTGTCATGGCCGTAGTCCTGGTGGAACCTGCAATATTTGGACCGAACTTTATGAGTGGCCCTCAAGGGACGGGGTTGTCACAAGAGACCCTTTTCCCTAATTTGGAAAAAGATCTCGGTGCGGCACGTATTTAGGGGGGGGTGGGGGTGCGGCCTCAGGAGCAGTAGCTCTTGTCGGTCGGGCCCTCAACAGGGTGGCGTCAAGGCTGCTGAGGTTGTTCCTCGAGATTGTTTCACCCTTGGCCTCTTGCCTTCTATGCGCTTCCCCGCCACCAACACTTTGGCGGCGACGTACTGGTTGGTGCGTTGGAGCATTTCAGAGACAGTTATTAGCTGCTTCTCGATTAGCGACCAGAAGAACCTCGAAGGCTTCAAACCTATCAGAAATGGCTGCATGATTAGAGAGGGGAGCGTCCGGGAATCCCCGGATCATAATGGCGAAACGTGTCATGAACTGAGAGAGCGACTCATCTTCGCACTAAGATAACATGAGCAGGGTGGCCATGGAAGTCCTAGGTCGCACACTGGCGAGGAAGTTTTGCTCGAACTCCCTGGCGAGCTGGTCATAGGACGAGACTGAGGATTGGCGCAGCCGGCTGAACTACACTTGTGCCGGTCCCCTCAGGGTGGTTGGAAATGCCTGATACGTCAATGCATCGAAGGTGCCATAGAGGGCCATCTGAGCCCGAAATGCGGAGACGTGCTCTGCGGGATCGGAGCCGTCGTCATATGTCTCCAATGCCGGCAGGCTGAAGTTGAGAGGTACCGGCTTGTCCTATACTTCTTGAGTGAAAGGGGACCCGCCTGAGCCGCCTTCACTGGACTTGCTCTGTGATTTTTGGAACTCACGCTGGAACTCGTCCAGGCATTGGTTGACCTGGGATAGCTGGGCCCTAAGCGAGTCATCTGCCGAGTCAGATGATATGGTGTCAGGCTCGAAGTGGGGTAGTGTGACTCGGCAAAGTGCGGGTTATTGAATCTCATATTTTGATGATGAAAACAATTGATAAGTGTTTATGATTTAATCTGCATTTTGAGTGACGCAGGATGCTTCGATCAGGATGAGATAATTAAAGCAGGAAGAATCATGTTGGGCTGGAGGATCGATCGACATATTGACAGAAGGCTTTGGGCCATGGATTTGAGCATTGGGCCAAGAAGAGCGGATATTGTGCCAAGGATATCGGGGTTACGGAGGTCAACTGGCCGATTGGGCAATAGGCCGCAAGAGAGGACGATGCGCCAAAGAATCCGATAAAGCATCGATGGACCAATGACTTGCTGAACAACATGATTCATGCTTAGTAATAATTGTCTAGATCGAAGTGTATTTTTATGTGTGCAGGATTAACTACGATAGTAAGGCATAAAGCAAAATGAAGTCCCACAGAAAAGAACGCGATTTTGTTGAGAGTTCGAGAGTTAGACGGAAGTACGGACGTTCGTCGGAAGTTCTGTGGGAACTAACTGAGAAGTCCAGGAGCTTGCCAAAGAAACTTGTCATAACTCGCCAAGAAGATCATCGTGAAGTCCAGAAGCTTGCCGGGAGTCCGTCAGAACATTACCAAGAAATCATCGGAAGTTCGCCGGAAGATCATCAGAAGCTCGCCGGAAGAAATCAGACTTATCTTGCTTAGATTATGTCTTAAGAATCATAGTTAGCACATAATTGAAGTTGAGATTGGGAGGTAATCCCACCAACTCTATTAGGGGCCAACTGAGCTCGAAGTTGGATTGGTTTGGGCCGGATTCAAGGCCCAACCAGGGTGCTGAAACCCTGGCCAGCGGTGGCACCACCTGGGGAACAACACCCCAGGATTCCTAGGCGGTGGTACCACCGGTAGCAATGCTGCCAGCGGTGGTACCACCCCTGTTCAATGGTGGTACCGCCCAGTACCAGATCCTACGACGATAGTACCGCCCAGGAACGGTGATGGTACCGCCAGTACCTAGGAAACCTGGGAGGAGACCTTTTTAGGCTCCAAGTTTGAATTAACTTGAAGCCTATAAATACCCTCTCATCCCTGGTTAACAAACATAAGCACAAAGAGTTTAAAAGTGAAAAAACGCTGTAGAAATCTCTTGAGAAATCCCTCCTCTAGATCTAACTTTAGAATTTTGTTTAGAGAGGAGTGTGTGTGCTTGTAAGGGTTGTCTCCTAAACCCGGTAAAAAGAGAAGAGGGGTGTAAGAAGGAGGTTGATCTTTGCCTATTAAAGGAAGATCGATAGTGGATGCTGGCGACCTCGACGGAAGAGGAATCGGCGGAGTGGATGTAGGTCACGACGATCGAAGCACTATAAAAATCTGGTTTGCATTTCCTTTGTGCACTTTACTTTAACTACAAGCCTCCTTCTTATTGCTTTCAAAGTTAAGCATTTCCGAAATCGGTTTTATCGTATAAAATGAAATTTCTTAAACCAATATTTTAACTACTGCACTAATTCACCCCCCACTCTTAGTGTCGACTCGTTCCTAACAGTTGGTATCAGAGTCTCGTATTTCTCATTTGGTTTAACACCCAAGAGAAATGACTCTTTTTTACTTTCAAGAGAGTCACTCTCTCATTCGTCCTCCCTTGTTCAATGGGACGAACTACACTTATTGGAAAACTCACATGAGAGTTTTCTTGCTTTCCTTAAACCTTGATTTTTGGAATATTATTGAAAACAATTTTCGAAGGTCTTCTCTTCTAATGAACCATTGGAATGATTTGGAAAAGAAAACATTTTCTTTAAATGCTAGAGCTATGAACACTCTATTTTGCGCTTTAGACAAAACTGAGTTTAATCGTGTTTCTATGTTCGAAATGACTTTTGACATATGACGCACTCTCAAAATTCACACATGAAGGTACTAGCAAAGTTAAAAATTTCGAAAATCAACATTTTAATGCATGATTTTGAACTTTTTCGAATGAAGTCGAGCGAAACCATTGTTGAGATGTATACCCGTTTTACGGATGTCGTCAATGGTTTAAAAGCTATTGGTAAAAGTTTTTCGAATCTTAAACTTGTGAATAAAGTTTTATGCTCACTTTCTAAAACTTGGGATTCGAAAATAACTACTATACAAGAATAAAAAAATTTGAATACTTTTTTGATCGAAGAACTCATCGGGTCTCTAATGACCTATGAAATGACGTACAATGTACATGAAGAACTCAAGAATAACCTTCCAAAGAATAGGAAGGATTTGACACTTAGAACACATGAAGACCACTCGAGCATAAGCTCAAGTGATGGTGAACTTAAACTACTCATGAAATTTATAAAGTTAATGAAACAAAAATTAAAGAACAAAAAGAACGCAACTACTTGCTATGAACATAAGAAGAGGAAAGAACTTTGGGATGAATCGAGCTCCTCCGAAGACGAGGAGAAAATCAACAAAGGCGAGGTGGCAAACTACACCTTAACGGCTTGCTACAATGAGGTTAACAACTCAAACGAAACTCCTTTAACTTATTTTTAAATTACATGAGTTTAATTATTTTTCTTGAAATTTACATGTTTAATGACATAATGAAAAATATAAAAATAAAATTGGATCATGGTTATCATGTTAGTAATTTTAAAAATGATAATAAAATTTGTATGTTTTATGTTAAAGGAATAAAATATTAGATTTAAATCTAATGACAATTCTATGTATGTTTTTCAAGAAGAAATAATGTATATTTTGATGGTTTTCGTATTGATTTTTTATTTTGTTTGAAAATGCTTTATGCTCAATGAAATCATGATTGATGAATATGCTTTATGTTTTCTTTGGCTTGTATGTCTTATCATGATGAATGTTTTGAAAATAAATATTTGCATTATGTTTATTGATTTTATTGCATGAGGACTTGAAATAATGATTTGAAATCATATGTTTTGGAATTATGTGTTACACTTTTTGATCTTGATGATTTTTTATCTTTTCGTTTTAAACGTTGATGTATGGTTTTCATACAAAAAATTTGAGTATGCTTATATGAAATCAATCACTTAAAATGAAACACATAAAAAGATAAATATTTTATCATTGGAATTAAAATGATAAATCAAATCTCTTGTTTAAAGAAGCCTTATGTTTAATATGTTATAGTTTTTTGGTCTTGATGTTTTTTATGACGAAATTTACTTTTCAACCCTAAACGTTGATGCATGTTTTTATTTGACAAAATGAAAAAGGCATGCATCTATGAAATCAATCTTATGAATTGAATCACTAAAAAGAAGAAAGCTTTCTCCTTAAAAAATATCTCTATTTTATCGATTTTTCAATAAGGAGAGATTAATGAATCTACCTATGTTTTTTTTATGAATCTATTGAAAATAATTTTGATTTTGAGATTTATAAATTAAGATTTCTTATGCATAAGTCAAGATTTTATATGTATGAATTGAAATCTTTTTCTCCTAAGTTTCTTTTACGATTTACTAAAGAGAATATCTTTTTCAAAATTCATGACTTAAATTTTTTTTAAATATATTTTATTATTTGATCTCATAAGATTTTTTTTGATTATTTAAGAGGAGGTTTTTCAAAAGAAATTATGCCTTTTGGTATTCACATGATCGTATCTTTCATGATATGATTTTTATACAATTTCTTGTATTCATCACCCAATTAATTTTTCTTGATGAGATGAAATGAATGTGATGAAATAAAAATATGCATGAAATACAAATAAGAAGTTATGATCATGCATGCATGATAGGATACAATGTAATTTGATATTTAGATACCATCATAATTTAAAATGCTATGAATTGTTGCTAAATTGATGTATTATGAATGCTTGAGTATCTTATATGATATGATGATTAATATATTGTTGTATCATGCATAAAGTAAAGGATGAAATGTAAGATTTTAAAATTATGTATATTTTAATTTGAAACTATTATGATGCACAAACATATTGAAAAAGGATTGATACTTTACCTTTGTCATGATTTGAAAATTATTGTAAAGGGAAAAGAATTACAACATTGTATTCTTCCCTTCTTTTTGACAATGACAAAGGGGGAGAAAAATTGCTAGCTCAAGATGAAAAATTTGGAAACTTACACATTGCAAAAGAAGCAAATTTGCTAGCTTGCTCATCTCAAAAGAGAAGCAAGAAGTGCTATCTTGCAAATCTCAAGACGCACAAATGCAAACTTACAAAATTTATAATTTTGCACATCATTAAAATTTATGATGATTTAGTAATTATGCATATTCTAAAATGTTGTAAGATTCACTAGCTTGCATGATGTAGAACTTGCTATCTTAAACATCACCAAGAAATGCTATCTTGCCTATCTCAAGAAGCAAAAAATGTTAATTTGCACATCTAAAAAAAACTTATAGCAAGAGTTTCTTTCTTGAACATCTCAAAATTGCTACCTTGCATGTTTTAAAATGTTATAAAATATTGCTAGCTTGCACTTTGCAAAGGAAGCAAAAATGACACTTTTCAAAAGGAAGAAAGAGCTTGCTATCTTGCATTTGCTTTCGAAATTTTTGCTAGCTTGTATGTTGTAAACTTGCTATCTTACTATCTTGCATATCTAAATCTTGATAGCTTACTTGATATAACATTTGCTAAATTTTCTAGCTCACAAATTGTATGATGATAAAACTTGATATTTTTTATGCAATGATTTGAATTTATATCTCAAACACTTGATAGTTGGAACTTCTCTTTTTTATTGATGATAAAGGGGGAGAAGTATGATCATGTTATTGTTGGGAAATCATTGGGGGGCGACATCATATGCGTAGTGGAAGAACAAGAAAACAAAAATCCCCGATTCCCAAAAAGATGTTCGTCGTCGTGCGAAGATTGGTGCGCAAAATTTCGCAAAACACAAAACTGCGTATAGAGATTGTGTTACCTAGGGAGATCGTATATCCCTGTTTCCTTAGGAGAGGGTGAAGGAGGTCAAGCATCCTCCTCTCTAGCGGTGATCCACACAACAGGGTTGCGACGACGCTCCTCAAAACTCCAGGCCTACTCTGAGGTGGAGAGGGAGAGGAGAATAGGAAAGGCAAGCAAAGACTCTAGCCTATGAGGCTGTGAATCCCTCCTATTTATAGAGATCCCGTGTCAAACCCTAATGGGTCCTTCCCTAGTGGGTATTAGATCTGCATCCAATAAGAACAAGGGCTCCGTCGGATATCTCATATTCGAACCTCTACTCATCGCAATGCCTACCATATGTGTGTGACCCTCTAGGCTCAATATCGAGCTGGCCGTGAGTCATACCTGTCAGAACTCCTTCTAACTGAGTGAATTATTATCTCTGTAATAATTCACTCGACTCATCGACTACGGACGTACTAGGCCACTACGCCGTAGTCCCCAGACGATACAGGGGAATCCAATCCATTGGACCTGTCTGTCCTCAGTTACCATGTACCTTTAGTCCCTCATCCATCTAATATCCCAGAGACCGTATATCGAGCATGGTGCTGTCAGACCCATACGGTTTCTACTCGAGTCTCGCTCTAATCGGATTCTCCCGGAGAACTCTTTCTCTCTCAACCCGAATGACCCTGGCTAGGGATTTGTCTGAGCAAGAACACATAGGATATTCCTCTTATGACGCCGAGAGTGGATGATCCTCTATTGACACTCAATAGCCCTCGTAAGGTCGACTAACACTCCCAATGACCATTTGTACTAGATCTGGGGACAGCCAAACCTATAAGTCTGGTATCAAAGAGTGGAGCACTCATACAGGACATCCTTGGTGTCTCAAGTCTAAGGACCAGATACACCACTAGGACTACGGAATCGCTGTCTGACAATAAGGCATCATCAACCATCCAGCATTCCGTAAGCGGATCAATCAGTGAACTCATTCTCCAATGAGCACCTGTACTGTATCCCTAGTGTCCCTACACGAGCAGCTATGAGACCAGCTGCATCCATCATATAGACGGGTATATAGCACACCAGTCTATCCGGTTATCACGATGTCCCTCTTGAGTAACCTATGATCGGGATTATTTAGGATATGTGTTTAAAGGTGAATCGATCTCATTATCGTGATCTTATCACGATCCGATTCCCATTGCACAAATCCAAGGACAACACAATATATATATGCATTTATGCAATAGTTATAAAGTGATATACGCCAAAATATAATAAGCAAAAAGATTCTGTATCAAGTCACACGTGCCATCACTCACGTGATTGGCTTGCTGGGCACCTATGACTAGCAATCTCCCACTTGACCAAAAGCCAATCACCTATGTGTCTGATCCCCATCAGTCCCCTGTGACGCTCAAAGACAAAATGAGACAACGGCTTTGTTAGTGGATCTGCAATGTTATCTTCGGATGGTACTCTTTCCACTGCTACATCTCCTCGGGTTACGATCTCTCTTATAAGCTGGAACCTCCTCAGAACACTTCTGATGAGACCCGGGTTCCATTATTTGAGTAATCACCCCATAGTTGTCGCAATATAAGGAAGTCGACTTGTCGCTATCTGTATCGACTCCCAAATCTGTGATGAACTTCTTCACCCAGACTCCCTCCTTTGCTGCATCCAATGCAGCAATGTACTCCGCCTCTGTGGTCGAGTCAGCAGTGGTATTTTGTTTGGAACTCTTCCAGCACACTGCTCCTCCATTCAAGGTGTACGCATACCCTGAATTCGACTTGCTATCATCGACATCAGACTGAAAACTTGAGTCAGTGTAGCCTTCAACCTTAAGGCTATTACCTCCATATACTAGTAAAAGATCCTTAGTCATTCTCAAGTACTTAAGGATACACTTTACTGCTTTCCAGTGCTCCAAGCCTGGATCCGCCTGATACCTGCTCGTGACACTCAGAGCATGCGCTATATCAGGCCTAGTACATAGCATGACATACATGATAGACCCTATTGCTGAGGCATAAGGTATCATATTCATGTTTGCCCTTTGGAATTTTCCATGCCAAACCTTTTGACAATGGTTTCTATGTACCTGGACTGGGACAAGCCAAGCATCCTTTTGGATCTATCTCTATAGATTCTAATCCCCAAGATATAGGATGCTTCCCCTAAGTCCTTTATGGAGAAGTGTCTAGATAACCAAGTCTTTACTGTGGATAGCATTCCTACGTCATTCCCAATGATGAGGATGTCATCCACATATAACACCAAAAAGGTGATAGTCCTCCCACTTACCTTTCTGTATACACAAGGCTCATCTTCATTCTTAACGAAGTCATAAGATATGATTGCCTCATCAAATCTTATGTTCCAACTTCGGGAAGCTTGCTTTAGTCCATAAATGGATCTAAGCAACCTCCACACCTTATCTGGGCTGTTCTTGGACACGAATCCCTCAGGTTGCATCATATACACCTCCTCCTCGAGGTTCCCATCGAGGAATCCGGTTTTCACATCCATCTGCCAGATCTCATAATCATAGTGTGCTGCAATAGCCAATAGAATTCTGATGGATTTTAGCATTGCTACGGGTGAGAAGGTTTCGTCGTAGTCAACACCTTGCCTTTGACGATACCCTTTAGCCACTAGCCTTGCTTTATAGGTCTCTACCTTTCCATCTACTCCGATCTTTTTCTTAAAGATCCATTTGCAACCGATGGGTACAATACCTTCGGGCGCATCAACTAGGTTCCAAACCTTATTGGAGTACATAGAATCCATCTCAGAATTCATGGCTTCTTGCCACTTCCCGGAGTCTATACTCATAATAGCCTCCTCGTAGGTCTGAGGATCAATATCCTCAGCATCCTCTCCTGTAATATGTCCCACATATCTCTCAGGAGGATGAGATACTCTATCAGACCTGCGTAAAGTTGAAACTTGTGTATTAGGTACCTGAATAGACTCGGGCTGTAGAGTGGTGCTTGAGCTTGGTTCTCTAACTTCGCTCAACTCTATCATTCTCCCACTATCTCCGCCAAGAATGTGTTCCTTCTCAAGGAACACTGCTCTCTTAGCTACAAAGACCTTTTGGTCCTCGAGATGATAGAAGTAATACCCACAAGTTTCCTTGGGGTATCCCACAAATATGCATCGCTCTGTCCTTGATTCTAACTTATCGGGATTGTGTCTTTTAACGTGGGCTGGGCAGCCCCAAATCTTAACAACCTTAAGATCAGGCTTCTTCCCTTTCCATATCTCATATGGTGTAGACACTACCGACTTAGTGGGAACTCTGTTCAGTAGGTAAGCTGTGGTCTCTAGGGCATATCCCTAGAAGTAGGTCAGCGAAACTCATCATGGACCGTACCATATCTAATAACGTACGATTTCTCCTTTCAAAGACACCATTGAGCTGAGGTGTGTAAGGAGGTGTCCATTGGGATAATATCCCATGGTCCTTGAGGAACTGAGTAAACTCTGTACTTAAGTACTCACCTCCTCGATCTGATCGAAGAGTTTTGATACTCTTTGCAGTCTGGTTCTCCACCTCATTCTTATACTCTCTGAATTTCTCAAAGGCCTCGGACTTGTACTTCATTAAGTACATATATCCATACCTTGAGAAATCATCAATAAATGTAATGAAGTAGGAGTAACCTCCAATGGCATGAGTTGACATGGGTCCACATACATCACTATGTATGAGTTCCAACAACTCAGTGGCTCTCTCTCCAGTTCTACTAAATGGAGATTTGGTCAGTTTTCCACGAATGTAAGGCTCACAAGTTGCATATGACACATAGTCAAATGGATCTAGATATCCATCATTTAGCAACTTTTGAATCATTCTTTCATGGATGTGACCTAGCCTACAATGCCACAGGTATGCATTGTTCACCTCATCTTATTTCCTCTTAGACACATTTACATTCATGATATGTGGAGTAGTGTCTAACATAAATAAACCATTATGCAATGTTCCTTTCGTGATGATCTTATCATCTAATAATATCGAACAACCATTGTTCTCAAAAACAAATTTATATCCACTAATTATTAAACATGAAATGGAGATAATGTTTTTGATAATAGAAGGAACAAAATAACATGCATCTAATGCAATAAAAGCTCCACTAGGCAGATGTAGGGCGACCTCGCCAATAGCTAATATAGTAACTTTTGCTCCATTACCCATCTTGAGGTCCATCTCGCCTCTCTCTAGTCTCCTAGGCCTTGCCAGAACCTGCAACGAATTGCATATATGATAAGCACTATCGGTATCCAATACCCATGTGTTATCATAAGAGTCTGACAAATGGAGATTGATTATGAATGTACCTGAAGCTTCATCAAGCTTTTGTTTCGCCATTTCTGCAAGGTACTCTTTGCAGTTTCTCTTCCAATGCCCATCTTTATCACAGTGGAAGCACTGGCCTTTGTCCTTTGTTGGGTCTTTCTTAGCAACCTTTGCTTTATCTTGTTTGCCCTTGCCCTTTCCCTTCTTAAGGGACCTTTCTGCTTTCCTTTTCTTTCTGGTCTCACCAGTGTAGAGAACTGGCTTCTCTTTCTTAATAGTACTCTCTGCCTCCCTCAACATATTGAGGAGCTCTGGGAGAGTCACCTCAAGCTTGTTCATATTAAAATTTATTATGAACTGTGAAAAGGAATCTGGTAGGGACTGAAGCACAATGTCCACACACAAGTTATCCTCTAGGACCATTCCTAGACCTGTGAGTTTCTCTATCCACTCAATCATCTTTAGGACATGGTTCTGAACCGGTGTCCCCTCAGTCATCCTAGCGCGGAAAAGGCTCTTGGATATCTCATATCGTTGAGTCCTTCCCTGTTCCTCAAACAATTTGCGGACATGTAGGAGAATGGATCTGGCATCCATCTTTTCATGTTGTCTCTGTAACTCTGGAGTCATAGAGCCCAACATATAGCACTGAGCAAGAGTGGAGTCATCAATGTACTTCACGTAGCGAGCGATCTCATCCTCGCTTGCCCCTTCTTCGGGCGTAGGCATCACTGTATCAAGGACGTACACGATTTTCTCCGCTGTGAGAACAATTCTCAAGTTACGGAGCCAATCCGTATAATTTGTACCAGTGAGGCGGTTGACATCAAGTATGCCACGTAAGGGATTTGAAAGCGACATTTTCTGAAAATAAAGATGTAGCAGAAATGAATAACATGCAGATTTTGCAAGAAATAAACTATCAAGATATGGACTTCTATCTTAATATGCTCCCACTATTTTACTAACGAGTCACGCGACACCCTCAGCACGTGAAACGGAAGTCTCCGGCAGACTTCTAGTGGGGATCAGGATCCAATCAGCGTCTTAGTGTAACCTCGAGGGACTCGACCAATCACACTAAGCCTAAAAGGTAGGCAACTCTTGCCGATCACAACTCCTTGTGATTCCCGTCCTGTTCGGCCTCCGAATCACCATGGCCTCGAGGGACTCGACCAACCATGATGCTCGGTTAAGTCAACACATTCGTTACAAGATGAGTCTGATTTGATGATATACTCTCGAGGGACTCGACCAAGCATACCATGCCTTCAGGTCACCGGTGACATCTCTATGTCGTAAGCAAGATAGCGAATCGCGATATAGGTGAGTCTCGAGGGACTCGACCAACTCAACCTACACCGGGATTCGGTTCCTACTCATAACGATGGAAGGCCACGTGGGTCAATCTAATTGCCTCACGTTTACCGACTTAATATTATCGAGAGATGTTTCTATAATTTGGTCTCCTAATATGACATGTCACACATATACATATTTAATATATATCTACATCGCATGCAAATATATATACATATCTAGTATGTGTATAAGCAATCACACCAGATGATCATGGACCACAACCTAATATGATTAGGCCCGAGCCAGTAGGCCTAATCACTCACATCAAGATCTATGTGTGCAACGGTGCATCTCCATGCCTTGTGATCGTCCATCTCGTCCTCGTCGGTTTCGTCGACATCTTGATGCATCTCCATGCATCACGATCGTCCGTCTCGTGGGTCCCGCTATCGCATCCACGCTCCCGCTGCACCTCCTCATATGATTACAACTTAATCATATGCACGCAGGCCCGACAATAAACGAAAAATATAATGGAGGTTCGCAGACCTCAATAATAATAAGCACAAGTACACACATCACACGGTCCATGATCATCCGTCCACACATCATACATCACATGTATAAATAAGCATCATCATGTAGGACTACTAGATAATAATAAAAATAATAATCAACTAAACCTTTTAATTAATTAATATTTTTCTGAAATCAGGGACATGTAGGGAATTTCTCAATTCCTAAGGGTATTTTCGTAATTTGGACAAAAGACAGAAATTGGAATTTCTCAAATTCAGAGGGGCAAAATTGTCTTTTGCCCAGAAAACCCTAATACCCTTTCCCCTTTTCGCTGCTACCGCCGCCGCCACCCTGCCGGCGGCGGCCTGTGCGGCGGGGCGAGGGTGCTGTCCTCGCCTGCAGGTGGCACGCCCGCTGGCGGCGATGCCGCTGCGGGTGGGCGCCCCCTTCGGGCGCCGCTGCCTCCGCAGGCGGTGCTGTACCGCCGGGCGGCCGCCCCTGTGGGGGGGTTTCGCCCGCGGGAGTAGTGGCGGCAGGCGTCGCGCGTCGTTGCCCTGCGGCGGCAGGCGCCACTTCCTTTCGGCGGCAGGCGCCGCTGCCCTGCGGCGCCTCTGCCCGTGGGTTGCCAGCCCCGCCGGCAGCAAGCCTGCTGCAGACGCAGCCCCTGCGTTGCCCGCCTTCGGCTGCGTTGTACGCACGCAAATCGAGGGCAGCAACTGTTGCTGTCCTTCCTCGCTTTTGCGTCAACGATTTTGACGTCAAAATTCTTCCTAAACACAACACACGCAGTTCAAAACCAATCATTCGCACGAACAACCTGGCTCTGATACCACTGTTGGGAAATCATTGGGGGGCGACATCATATGCGCAGCGGAAGAACAAGAAAACAAAAATCCCCGATTCCCAAAAAGATGTTCGTCGTCGTGCGAAGATTGGTGCGCAAAATTCTGCAAAACACAAAACTGCGTATAGAGATTGTGTTACCTAGGGAGATCGTATATCCCTGTTTCCTTAGGAGAGGGTGAAGGAGGTCAAGCGTCCTCCTCTCTAGCGGTGATCCACACAGCAGGGTTGCGACGACGCTCCTCAAAACTCCAGGCCTACTCTGAGGTGGAGAGGGAGAGGAGAATAGGAAAGGCAAGCAAAGACTCTAGCCTATGAGGCTGTGAATCCCTCCTATTTATAGAGATCCCGTGTCAAACCCTAATGGGTCTTTCCCTAGTGGGTATTGGATCTGCATCCAATAAGAACAAGGGCTCCGTCGGATATCTCATATCCGAACCTCTACTCATCGCAATGCCTACCATATGTGTGTGACCCTCTAGGCCCAATATCGAGCTGGCCGTGAGTCATACCTGTCATAACTCCTTCTAACTGAATGAATTATTATCTCTGTAATAATTCACTCGACTCATCGACTACGGACGTACTAGGCCACTACGCCGTAGTCCCCAGACGATACAGGGGAATCCAATCCATTGGACCTGTTTGTCCTCAGTTACCATGTACCTTTAGTCCCTCATCCATCTAATATCCCAGAGACCGTATATCGAGCATGGTGCTGTCAGACCCATACGGTTTCTACTCGAGTCTCGCTCTAATCGGATTCTCCTAGAGAACTCTTTCTTTCTCAACCCGAATGACCCTGGCTAGGGATTTGTCTAAGCAAGAACACATAGGATATTCCTCTCATGACGCCGAGAGTGGATGATCCTCTATTGACACTCAATAGCCCTCGTAAGGTCGACTACCACTCCCAATGACCAGCTGTACTAGATCTGGGGACAGCCAAACCTATAAGTCTGGTATCAAAGAGTGGAGCACTCATACAGGACATCCTTGGTGTCTCAAGTCTAAGGACCAGATACACCACTAGGACTACGAAATCGCTGTATGACAATAAGGCATCATCAACCATCCAGCATTCCGTAAGCGGATCAATCAGTGAACTCATTCTCCAATGAGCACCTGTACTGTATCCCTAGTGTCCCTACACGAGCAGTTATGAGACCAGCTGCATCCATCATATGGACGGGTATACAGCACACCAGTCTATCCGGTTATGACGATGTCCCTCTCGAGTAACCTATGACCGGGATTATTTAGGATATGTGTTTAAAGGTGAATCGATCTCATTATCGTGATCTCATCACGATCCGATTCCCATTGCTTAAATCCAAGGACATCACAATATATATATGCATTTATGCAATAGTTATAAAGTGATATACGCCAAAATATAATAAGCAAAAAGATTCTGTATCAAGTCACATGTGTCATCACTCACGTGATTGGCTTGCTGGGCACCTATGACTAGCAGTTATGCATGATGACGTGTTGCAAATATTCATGATGAAATTTGCAATGACTTGAATTCAGCTTGAATTCAAGGTTATATCAATATGATATATTGATAGGGGGAGTTTGTTTAAACTCTGAGAGTTAAGGTTAACTCCGTTATCAATTGGTTGGCATCATCAAAAAGGGGGAGATTGTTGAATCTCAAATTTTGATGGCGACACCAATTGATAAGTGTTTATGATTTAATCTGCGTTTTGAGTGACGCAGGATGTTTCGATCGGGATGAGACAATTAAAGCAGGAAGAATCATGTTGTTCCAGAGGATCGGTCGACATATTGACAGAAGGCTTCGGCCCATAGATTCGGGCATCGGGCCAAGAAGAGCGGATATTGTGCTAAGGATATCAGAGTTGCGGAGGTCAATTGACCGATTGAGCAATAGGCCATAAGAGAGGACGATGCGCAGAAGAATCGGACAAAGCGTCGATGGACCAAATGACATTCCGAACAACATGATTCATGCTTAGTAATAATTGTCTAGATCGAAGTGTATTTTTGTGTATGCAGGATTAACTACGATAGTAAAGCATAAAGCAAAATGAAGTCCCGGAGAAAAGAACACGATTTCGTTGGGAGTTCGAGAGTTCGACGGAAGTTCGGACGTTCGTCGGAAGTTCTGCGGGAACCAACCGAGAAGTCCAGGAGCTTGCCAAAGAAGCTCGTCGAAACTCGCTAAGAAGATCATCATTAAGTCCAGGAGCTTGTCGGGAGTCCGTCAGAACATTGCCGAGAGATCATCGAAAGTTCGTCGGAAGATCGCTGGAAGCTCGCTAGAAGAAATCAGACTTATCTTGCTTAGATTATATCTTAGGAATCGTAGTTAGCACATAATTAGAGTTGGGATTGGGAGGTAATCTCATCAACTCTATTAGGGGCCAACTAGGCCTGAAGTTAGACTAGTTTGGGTCGGATTCAAGGCCCAACCAGGGTGCTGAAACCCTGGCCAACGGTGGCACCGCCTGGGGAACAACACCCCAGGATTCCTAGGCGATGGTACCGCCGACAACAATGCTGCTAGTGGTAGTACCGCCCCTATTCGGTGGTGGTACCACCCAGTACTGTATCCTACGACGGTAGTACTACCCAAGAATGGCGGTGGTACCACCAGTACCTAGGAAACCTGGGATGAGATCTTTTTAGGCTCCAAGTTTAAATCAACTTGAAGCCTATAAATATCCTCTCATCCCTGGTTAACAAACATAATCACATAGAGTTTAAAAGTGAAGAAACGCTATAGAAATCTCTTGAGAAATCCCTCCTCTAGATCTAACTTTAGAATTCTGTATAGAGAGGAGTGTGTGTACTTGTAAGGGTTGTCTCCAAAACCCGGTAAAAGGAGAAGAGTGGTGTAAGAAGGAGGTTGATCTTCGCCTATTAAAGGAAGATCGATAGTAGATGCTAGTGGCCTCAACGGAAGAGGAATCGGCGGAGTGGATGTAGGTCACGATGATCGAACCACTATAAAAATCTGATTTGCATTTCCTTTGTGCACTTTACTTTAACTACAAGCCTCGTTCTTATTGCTTTCAAAGTTAAGTATTTTCGAAATCGATTTTATCGCACGAAATGAAATTTCTTAAACCATCATTTTTACCGCTGCACTAATTCACCCCCCTAGTGCCGACTCGTTCCTAACACAGGTATGTTTTGCCCGGGCGGACCTCTTGGGTCCGTCACTTGCTCTCGAGCTTCTCCGGTCCCGACCTGCTCCCCGCTCGACCTCTGTTGGATTAGGTCAGTCGGGGGAGTCGTTAGCCGCATGATTTGAGGAATGAGTGGCGCGAGCATCTGCATCATGCCCGCCATGGTGTCACGAACAAACTTCTAAATAGAATGTTTGATGTAATACTTATGTATGTCCGTGTCTTTTGGTATGTTCATGCTTTGCACAGTATATAGAGGAAAGGTCAAAGGCTTAACAGCCCCATTTTAGTTGGGTTTGATGGCCTTCTTCGGCTTGTAAATAAAGGTCGTGTCATGTAGACACTTGTGAGAGATATTCGGTCTGTAATGGACCATTTTGACCCTTTGTTGTGCAACTGTTCAGAGCTTGTAATGTCTGTTTGTAATTTGCATTGTCTATGAAGTGTTTTCGAAAATGTTTGCTTGTGGATCCCGAGTGAGGCGTTTTTTATAACCCATTTTCTCTTTTGTGGGTCCTAAGGGACCATGGGAGGCTTCGGGGAGACTGACCTTTGCGGACCGACACGCAAGGGTGCCGCACGACTTAGGCAAAACTAGATAAGTCCGTGATAATGGCCTGCACTTACTTGGTCAGGCCGAGGAATGCCTCGGGTGTCATGGTCGAGAGTCCTGTGGTGAGTCCAGGGGGTGACAATCCCTGGTCGTTGAACAGGCGCTAATAGCAGTCTGGCATCGAGGCCAGGATCCCACCGTCTCCGGGGACGGGGAGGGCCTGACTTTCGGGCTCGACGGAAGGGAGGCCGGTCGGTGGTTCTCCCTCGGGGAGAGCTCCTACTAGATGCTCCTACGACATGGCCCTCCTTCTAGCGCCAAAATGTTAGCGAACAAATATAACGTGCCTGATGAGTCGGCATGGCAAGGTCCATGGGTCAATGTTGGGAGCTTTCTGTAGAATGAGCTGGATGATGGGGCAACTGTGCCCTCGGGAAAGAGTGCTGGTTGGCGTTGTCCCCTAGGTCGAGACGCTCACCGCTCGTGGGTGGTCGTTCACTTGCAAAAAATGGCCCTCGCTTGGTGATGTTAGGATCGAGAGCACTAAGAGGGGGGGGGGGGTGAATTAGTGCAGCGGATAAATTTGTACGATTAAAATCGAAAGCTGCGTTTGAATGATAAAGACAGTTCTATATGAAAGTTGATACTAAGCAAGATTGCAGTCAATCTATGCAGGCAGTTTGCAGCTATGAAGAAAACCAGAATATCGGCGCAAGCTGAAATCCGACGTTCGTACGAAGAAACAGGTTTATGCTAGTCATAGGTGCCCAGCAAGCCAATCACGTGAGTGATGACACGTG
This sequence comes from Musa acuminata AAA Group, assembly GCF_036884655.1. Classification (NCBI taxonomy): domain Eukaryota; kingdom Viridiplantae; phylum Streptophyta; class Magnoliopsida; order Zingiberales; family Musaceae; genus Musa; species Musa acuminata. The sequence continues at coordinate 17,852,428 of NC_088354.1, forward strand.
TGACTTGATACAGAATCTTTTTGCTTATTATATTTTGGCGTATATCACTTTATAACAATTGCATATGTGCATATATATATTGTGATGTCTTTGGATTTGTGCAATGGGAATCGGATCGTGATGAGATCACGATAATGAGATCGATTCACCTTTAAACACATATCCTAAATAATCCCGGTCATAGGTTACTCGAGAGGGACATCGTGATAACCGAATAGAGTGGTGTGCTGTATACCCGTCCATATGATGGATGCAGCTGGTCTCATAGCTGCTCGTGTAGGGAAACTAGGGATACAGTACAGGTGCTCATTGGAGAATGAGTTCACTGATTGATCCGCTTACGGAATGCTGGATGGTTGATGATGCCTTATTGTCAGACAGCGATTCCGTAGTCCTAGTGGTGTATCTGGTCCTTAGACAAATCCACTCTCGGCGTCATGAGAGGAATATCCTATGTGTTCTTGCTTAGACAAATCCCTGGCCAGGGTCATTCGGGTTGAGAGAGAAAGAGTTCTCCGGGAGAATCCGATTAGAGCGAGACTCGAGTAGAAACCGTATGGGTCTGACAGCACCATGCTCGATATACGGTCTCTGAGATATTAGATGGATGAGGGACTATAGGTACATGGTAACTGAGGACAGACAGGTCCAATGGATTGGATTCCCCTATATCATCTGGGGACTACGGCGTAGTGGCCTAGTACGTCCGTAGTCGATGAGTCGAGTGAATTATTACAGAGATAATAATTCACTGAGTTAGAAGGAGTTCTGACATGTATGACTCACGGCCAGCTCGATATTGGGCCTAGTAGGTCACACACATATGATAGGCATTGCGATGAGTAGAGGTTCGGATATGAGATATCCGACGGAGCCCTTGTCTTATTGGATGCAGATCCAATACCCACTAGGGAAGGACCCATTAGGGTTTGACACGGGATCTCTATAAATATGAGGGATTCACAGCCTCATAGGCTAGAGTATTTGCTTGCCTTTCCTATTCTCCTCTCCCTCTCCACCTCAGAGAAGGCCTAGAGTTTTGAGGAGCGTCATCGCAACCATACTGTGTGGATCATCGCTAGAGAGGAGGACGCTTGACCTCCTTCACCCTCTCCTAAGGATCTGCAAGGAAACAGGGATATACGATCTCCCTAGGTAACACAATCTCTATACGCAGTTTTGTGTTTTGCGGATTTTTGCGCACCAATCTTCGCACGACGACGAACATCTTTTTGGGAATCGGGGATTTTTATTTTCTTGTTCTTCCGTTGCGCATATGATGTCGCCCCCAATGATTTCCCAACAGTGGTATCAGAGCTAGGTTGTTCGTGCGAATGATTGGTTTTGAACTGCGTGTGTTGTGTTTAGGAAAAATTTTGACGTCAAAATCGTTGACGCAAAAACAAGGAAGGGCAGCAACAGTTGCTGCCCTCGATCTGCGTGCGTGCAGCGCAGCCGAAGGCAGGCAGCACAGCGCCGGCGCATGCGCAAGCGCTGTGCCTGCAGCAGCCGGCCGGCGGTCTGCTTGCAGCAGGCTTGCTGCTGGCGGGGCTGGCAGCCCACGGGTAGAGGCGCCGCAGGGCAGCGGCGCCTGCCGCCGCTGCTCCCGCGGGCGAAAACCCCCCCACAGGGGCGGCCGCCCGGCGGGACAGCACCGCCTGCGAAGGCAGCGGCGCCCGAAAGGGGAGCCCACCTGCAGCGGCAGCGCCGCCAGCGAGCGTGCCGCCTGCAGGCGAGGGCAGTGCCCTCGCCCCGCCGCACAGGCTGCCGCCGGCAGGGTGGCGGTGGCGGCAACAGCGAAAAGGGGAAAGGGTATTAGGGTTTTCTGGGCAAAAGACAGTTTTGCCCCTCGGAATTTAAGAAATTCCAGTTTCTGTCTTTTGTCCAAATTACGAAAATACCCCTATAAATTCAGAAATTCCCTACATGTCCCTGATTTCAGAAAATATTAATTAATTAAAAGGTTTAGTTGATTATTATTTTTATTATTATCTAGTAGTCCTACATGATGATGATTAATTATACATGTGATGTATGATGTGTGGACGGGTGATAATGAACCGTGTGATGTGTGTACTTGTGATTATTATTATTGAGGTCTGCGAGCCTCCATTATATTTCTCGTTTATTGTCGGACCTGCGTGCCTATGATTAAGTTGTAATCATATGAGGAGGCGCAGCGGGAGCTTGGATGCGATAGCGGGACCCACGAGACGGATGATATATATTAAATATTAGGAGACATGTCATATTAGGAGACCAAATTATAGAAACATCTCTCGATAATATTAAGTCGGTAAACGTGAGGCAATTAGATTGACCCACGTGGCCTTCCATCGTTATGAGTAGGAACCGAATCCCGGTGTAGGTTGAGTTGGTCGAGTCCCTCGAGACTCACCTATATCGCGATTCACTATCTTGCTTACGACATAGAGATGTCACCGGTGACCTGAGGGCATGGTATGCTTGGTCGAGTCCCTCGAGGGTATATCATCAAATCAGACTCATCTTGTAACGAAGGTGTTGACTTAACCGAGCATCATGGTTGGTCGAGTCCCTCGAGGCCATGGTGA